>NC_056739.1:122480857-122680857 GCF_019279795.1 Protopterus annectens | reverse complement strand
ATTATTCAGAGAATGTAAAGAAGGAGATGTGAGATTGAAACTGCTGTCCCCAGCTATCTTCAGAATATTTTCCTTGGATGGACAAAATCAGTTTTTGAAGTTCACGCTAAGGAGGAAATATAAAAGTTTGTCAAGAAAACATGAGCTGTAAAACAGAAAGAGATTCTACTTCCTTGTTGTTCTAGTAATAAAGACCACAGAGAGAATGTGCCAGTGAAACCTGTTTCAATGGAAAATGCTTGAGAGAAGTGAAAAAAGCAAGAATTGAGTAGAAGAACTGAGAGAACATTAGAAATGAAACGAAACAGAGACAGGATTTGGGAGATGAAGAATAACAGGAACTAAACCAGTAAAACAATAATTATATTTGTAAAACATGACAGAACAAGCAAATATGGAAATATTTGACTTTTTTGGAATTGGTTAAACTTTTAGAGGGCTCTAAAGCATATGCCCTGCTTCATGTCATTAATGTTCAGAAAAATACTTGGGAGAGGGAAGAGAAAGAAACAAGTTAACTGTAAGTAAAGCAAAATATTTTCTTAATGGTACTATTTTAATAGTGTGATTTTCTTTGCATGCTACAAAGTAAAGTTTTTCAGTTATTTTTAAGTGTAATGGGGCTACTAATGCAAATAGGTGCTCCTGTTTTTTTTTTTTTGCCCGTTTCTTTTTCTCCTTGCTCATTTTTAAGAAATGTAGGCACTGCAGTGTAAGAAAAGAAGAAAAATCTGGTTAAACGCGCATGACAAAAGAAAAATTAGTGTGCTTTTTCTCATTCTTGCGTAGGGGAATGACTGGATTAAGGCCCTTAACTTGATATAGTAACAGGTTTTCAGAGAAAGCAAGTAAATGAAAAAGAATATTGAATATTTTAAGGCTTTTTTCCGAGTAAATAAATGTATGCTTAGCAATTTTGTATCTGGTCTCTTGCATACAGTCTGATGAAGAGAAATGGTTAGTAGATAAAGTTCTCTGAAAGCAATCAAGTGTTTTCTCAGCTGAGAGAGCTATAAAGATGAGACAGAATCAGACAGCACTTAGTAGAAGCATGGGCTGTACCATTCATCCTTGCATGGATAACCTTTATTTTATGTTAACTCAAGTTTGTGAGTGTGGCTGTCAATTTGGAACATTTGTTCCCATTAGGAGGGTAAACCTTCAATATATGAAGATGTACATAGTTTTATGTGTTATTACTGAGTCAATAGATTTTAGGGGTATAGTGGGTGTGTTTTTTTTTGTTTGAGGGCCTTCAATAAAATAAAAGAAGTTTTGTAAGATGTGACAGACTCAAAAGGATATGACAAGAAACCACTGTATAAATGATCATTCTGCCAAGAGTGTTTGTATGTAACACAAAAGATGGAACTAGGCATTTAACAAAAAAAGCTGTTGTATATAAAAGGTGGGAATAACTTTTTAAGACAATGTTGCTTTCTGTAATGTCTTTAAATGTCAGTAGTCTCACAGAGAAATACAAAAAAGAAAGAGTAATGAACTATATTAAAAATGTATAATACAAATAGGTATGTTACAGGAGACACACTTGGAAAGAACTGAACATGTGAATTTGATAAAGAAAGATTTTCAGGATGGTTATTCAGTGGAATACGTGGGGCAAAGGAAAAGAGGAGTATTTATATTAATTGCAAGAGGAGCTCCAATAGTGATAGAAGAGAACAAAAAAGATCATAATGGTAGATTTGTAGTACTAAGAGGCTACTGGCATGTATTTATTTTTCACCTAAAACTGCTATGCTGGAGCATAAGGAAATTCTGGGAGAAATAATCCGCTTTCAGCAAGGAATATTACTTATAGGTGAGTCTGGAATTTGATTTGCAACAGTGAAGATGTCGTTTGGGTCTAGAAGAGAAAGTATAACAAAGGAAGGCAGATTTTTGAAGAAATTTATGAAATATTTGACACTGAAGGTGCGAATTCAGTGCTAGGAGTTTGGAGTGAATTTACATACTGTCCCCAAGATACAAAAACTGGGTTAGGCTAGACAGAATTTACATTTCACAGGAACACGTGCATTTAATTGAAGGTTTTGATACACACCCAGTAACTATTTCAGATCACGTGCCAATAATAACTAAAATAAAAACAAAGGGTAATGAATAAAAATGAGACACTGGCACTTTCCCATCTATCTGTTGAAAAGAGAGTAATTTAAGGAGTGGGTAGTGGAAATTGTTCAGGAGCTATTAGAGAATATTGAAATTTCTTCTGAAAATATAGCTATCTAGTGGAATAAAATTAAAGTGGAGTTTAAAAATAGGGTGGGAATAAAAGATATGGAGATATGGTTAAGAACTGCAAGAATTATTTTGTGGGGCTGACAAATGTTAACATATTGCAAAACAGGGGTAATCCCACAGTGCAAGAAGATGACCAACTCCAGAAGGCTGAACAGAAAATAATGGATTACCATGATATGCATGAGTTTAGAAAGATTGCTGTTAAGCAAATGCTTTTTTTTATACTAACTCTAGAGCATAAAAACTTTTAGCACAATCACTCAGGCAAAGAAAGTAGAAAGGGCTGTAGCTAAGTTGAGAGAGACTATAACAAGGAAGATAACAGATCCTGTAGAGGTATTAGAAATATTTCAGAATTCTATGAAGGTCCGTGTAAAGCAGAGAAATATGGAAATCAAGAAAAGGTACAAATGGAAATGTTTACTGAAGAATTAAATATGCCAAGGTTAGAGGTAAATTACTATCAGCATAGGAGGAGATGAGATAAAAATGGTGATGCATAACCAATCTGCAGGAAAATCCCCAGGAATAGATGGTATTCATGTGGCAGTTTGTAAGCTAGGAGGGAAAAACTGATAAAGATCTGGAAAGTTTTGTTTAATAGTATTTTAAGAGGAGAAGTAAGTACCACAGTCCTGGAAGAAAGTGGTGGTAACTGTAATACCTAAAGAGGGTAAAGATCCATCAAACCCAGCTTCATACAGGCCCATTTCAATGCTAAATCATGACTATAAAGTGTTTGTGGTTATAGAGGCTAAAAAATGGCAGAAGTGATGCCAGAATTGATAGATATGGATTAATGTAGTTTTGTGAAAGGGAGGCAAACATTTGACAACATTACTAGAACCCTGATAATCCAGATGGAAGCAGAATGTAAGAAGATACCTCTGTTGTTGGTGGGTCTTGATGAAGAGAGAGAATTTGACAGAGTAAACTGGGACTTTATGAGCAGGGCACTGGTAGCATTTGTATTACCTGGTAAAATTATAAGTTTGATTCAGAGGATATATGAGGGATCAGAGGATAATATTAAAGTTGGTGGGTTCATCTCTAATCATTTCTGCTTGGGCAGAAGAACCAGGAAGGGGTGTCCTCTTTCCCCTTTCTTATTTGCATTATATTTAGAACCATGGTCAAAGAAAATAAGGAACTCAAAAATTCAAGGATATAATTGGTATGTTAGTCTAGAAATATCGCTCTATTTGCATATTACACTATTTTATACCTGATAAAACTAGAAAAGGATATTACAGTGTTGGAGAACATTTTCAGAGAGTTTCATATCTTTTCAGGATACAAAATTAATGAAGCTAAAACAAAGGCAATATTGGTAAATTATGTATCCATACACAAATTGGTTCAGCAATTTCCATATTTATGGGGGCATGATAAAATTAAGTATTTAGGGGTATGGAGTAATATCCAGTGTGGCAGCTAAGGATATATGAGAAGAGAATATACAAAAGATAATGCAAAAACTGAGAAATTGGAATCTGTTATATGGATATAGAAAGAAAGATGCAAGCAGTTAAAATGTTTTAGTCCCTTTAGTCTATACAAAGGTCAAGCATAGTTGTATCAACAAGAGGATTAGTTGTGTATTGCAATTAATAAAGATTTGAAGGATATATCTGGGAGGGAAAGATGACGAGTCAAGTGGGATAAATTGATTCTTCCAGTAGAACAAGGCGGATTGGGATTGTCCGATTTGAAGTGGTATTTCAGAGCTACACAGTTAAGACTCCTATACATAGCACAAGCAGAAACCTATAATTTAAAGTGGAAAGGGATGATGATGAACTGGGGGAGAAGCTCAAGAAAGGAGAGACTGGAATTTTAGGTGCAGACCTTTAAGGAGAATGACAATAATCATACAGAATATTATATTCATAAAGTAGCAGAAAGTATTCTAAGAAGTAAGCCAACATGGTAATGGAGAAAGGAGATTCTGTTGATAGGAATGACTGTAACTAAAGGATACAGACAATAGACAAGAGGGGACTGGAATTTATTGGAGAAAACTGGCAAAGGAACCGATGTAGTGGGAGCAAATAGAGAGGGAAAGGTAATAGAATGGGAAGATGCCAAGAATTTATTTGGATTGCAGGCTAGAGACTGCCTTTCCTATCAAGGATTGATAGAATACAGGCAAAGAGAAATGGGGGGGGGGTCCTAATTAAAAGACCAGCACTAGTAGAGTTTTTAGTGGAATCTAGAACAGAAGCTGACATTAAAAAAAGAATAATTAGTAGAGCATATATAAAATATTGCATGATAACTATAAGAATCAGTCAGAGGAAGTTAGAAAGGATTGGAAAGACAGATTGGATAAACAATTCACAAAGAAACAACGGGGGTATACGTTCATCTCCTAAATATGCAGAAAATCTAGAAGATTTAGGATTTTTGCTTGGAAATGTTTATATAGATATTTCTATACCCCAAGTAGACTCCAGAGAATTTTTCCACAGGTAGACAGCAAATGTTGGAGGTGTGATGGGGAAAAAAAGAGGTAACTGAGAACATATTTTCTGGGAATGTAATGAGTTGGCAGACTTTAAAGATTCCCTGCAGACTACTCTGTTAGATATACTGGGTGAGCAACTTGGTGTAACTTGGCAAATGATTTTTCTGAGTTATGATACAGAATCTTTATCACCTAGACATAATAAGGCCTTGCTGAGTCTAATTATGGTGGCTGCCAAAAAAAGCAATTACTAGAAAATGGAAATCAAAGTCAAAACCAACTATACCAGAACCAGTTGAATTTAGTAACAATGATAAACAACTAGAATTGGGATCTTTAGAAAAGGGGAGGAGCAAATTACATAGGAAAAATGGGAATTGTGGGAACAATACATACATGGGAGGAATGAGGTTTAAAAGAACACAGGTTTTGAATGAGGTATGTAATGTTTGACTGACAATGATTGGGTAGATTACAAGAGATGTATAATGTTTGCAATTAAAATTAAGTCAATACGGTCTGTGGTGTAAAATATTGCAACTAGGACTATATCAGTATGGTTTGTTTTCATTTATATAAATGTATGATTGCTTATGTCATAATTGATAATTTAATAACAATGCTTCTTTTTAAATGCCAAAAGAAAAAGAAGGCTATCCAGTATTTCAAAAAAAGCTATCCCAATGTTCTGTTATGCTGTACTAATTGAAACTCACTTTGATAAAAGGTATTAATTCTAGCATGGAAAATTGTGCCATAAAACAAAAACATAAGTGTCTTAATGCCTATCTAATTGCTTCTGATTTAAAAGAAGTTTCACTTGGATCAGAGCATGATTTGTTAAATCTTTTGGCACATATCCTCACCATAATCCTTAGACACCAAACTTGTGCCCGTCCTTGGGTAGATAGGAAATATATGGGAAAAATGGGTGTACAAAGAAGAGGGTGAACCCAAAAAGTGATGTATATTCACCACCCTCATGTCATTGCTGTGAAAAGCCCCAGCTTAACCATGTGAGGACTATAAATCATATCAGCACTTGAGTGAACTTCATTACATGAGCACACAGCACCCCCACCCATTGTCTTATCTTAATTGCCTTATCTGAGGACGTTTCAGGGGGAGAAGAGAAGATCAGCGTTATTAATTATCCTGGTAGTAATTGTTTTAGTGCAATAAACTTACCTTGGTTATTAAAAAGTTAAGCTATAAATTCAGAGAGAGTCCTCTTCGAAATCTGTGTTGCTACACTCTGTTTCTTTCCTGTAGAATGTGAGGTAAATGCCCCACCCTTGCCAGTTTTGGGTGGTCCTGTAAGAGAATAAAGTGGGGGTTAACTCATTTTAAAGAAGTAAATGCCCAAACATTCCACACTGTGTGCTATAAAGATCCAAGCAATAACCTGGTAAAGCACAAATTTATGGAAGCAATATAAGCTTTCCAGGACATGTTTTACTGAAATGGGAGTAAGCCAAGATCCAGCCTGAAATACAATGAAGCTATCACTTGAAAAAAAAACAATCACATTAATAATAAAATAAAATCACCAGGAAAATAAAAAAAACAATCAAAATGCAGCTGAAAAAAAATTCCTTAGTTATAGTCGCACAGTTTGTTTGAGCTCCCAAGGAGGAGGTTAACTACATTTATAGGGCATGTCAGCAGGGGAGTAAAACAATCCCTCCTCAGAGATGTTTCCAAGTAGGATAGACACACACTTGCCAAAACAGCACCCTCCGTGCAATATGATGTGTTACTGTCCAAGTGTTATTCTAGTGCACAGCTTGACTTAACCCTTTTTGTCAAGATTATAGGCAAACAACTGATGGAAAGGTAAAATGCCCATAAATCTAAAGGAAATGCATGATTTAGTACAAGGAAAGCCAGCTGTAATGAAAACAGGGTCACTTGAAAATATAACTGGCTTATCTCAATAACGACAGCTCTCATTTGTTCACCATTGAAACCACAGTTGTACAGGTATTAAAATGAAAAACAGCTTTCTGATACAAAATAATTTGTCTCTTAACAGTGGGAATGGTTCCATTGATCCAGAAGTGGGAACTCTGCAGCCATACAGTACGTTATAGAAGAATGACTGTTCCAAAGATGTCTCATTACATAGCCCAGAGGTTAAGGACTGCTGCAATTTAATCTTGGCTTTGCCTGCTGAATAAAAAGTATGAGGACACCATGGCAACCATGTCTTCAAATTGGTAGGGTGCAGCAGTCCAGTCTTCCACTAATTCTGCTTATGTATTTGGATGTAATTATTCTCAGCAAATACCCTGACACCATTGTAAGTAATAACTCTGCCAGACACCAAGAATATAGGCAACAACTCATATATAGTAAACTTCACCAAAACTGGTCTAGACATTTTTGATGTCAACAAAGCTGGGAAGAACACACAATGCACATGCTCCAACAGTATGTCTAGAATAGGTAGGGACAGTCTGTTTCGCCATCCATTACTTAATGAAGACTAACCAGACACTGACCTCCAATTCTCTGGTGTGCATACCTCTTTAACTGCCCAGATTTTCACATAATGTCCAGATTTTTGCCTCATAGTTTGGGCTGTTCTTCATAAAATGTGTGATTTTTCAGGATTTTTGCGGAAAATCAGAGAGGACTGAATTCACTAAATAATGACAGGCATTTGAGTTTCAGACTTCATATCCTTCAGAAAATGCATGGGTAACACAATTTGTTTTATTTTAGCAACTTTCTAAGTTCATAAGGGCAATATTTAAATTGCCCCTATTTTTGAGGGCTTTGTCCATATTTTTAGTGCTAAGAAGTTGAGAGCTGTGTGTCATTAAACCTAACGCTCTTTCATCTACTATGGTCTTTAAGATCTATTAGTTTAGCCTGATCATACTCAGCTCTAGCTTTAGCTAATTCTGATTTATTTTTCTTGGTAGAAAATTTAAAAGAAACCTCCAGCAGCTGATTGGAATGCTTGGTAACGGCATGCTTGAGATCCTTCACATTTTCATCAATGTGTGCCATATATTCCAACAGAGAACAGTTTATCTTTTGAATCTTGGACATTAACTGATCAAATTTATTTCTTATCTCTATAGTCAGCTGCTGAAAATGGCAAGTTATGTTTTGGGTTTATGGTGAGTTTAACAGATGAAATGCAATAGCTCATAGTGGAGCAGCAGACAGTGAGGTCACAGCTTTCTTAAATGTATTGCTTTTTCAGCATCCAAACACTGTATACTAAGACCTAGGAAAGTACTACACACTAACCAAGGAGACGAATCACTTTAATACTCCATTAATATTGGAGCAGGACAGGATGAGTGCCAAACCCAAATGACTTGTACCATGACAGCCCTTATCAGAAACTGGGCCATTCATATTTTACGATTGGGAGTTGGGGGCAGTGGGGGATTACAAGAAACTAGTGCAAGTAGCTTGGGGTGTAGTTTGTACTAAGGTGGACTTGCTATGTGCATGGCAGTTTGGGGCCTTGATGATAGAACTGGGGGTTCTCTTGATGTACGGGGGGGGGTGTTCTCCTGACTATAATGATCTAGTAGTGATAGCTGTAAATCTAAGAAGGTATATGGAATAGGGAGGACATAGGTGCTGGGTAGTTTATTCAAGTGATACTGGGGGCATAATTACAGGACTGACAGACCTGTGGAAATGGCCTGTAGAAACTATGACTTTTTGCTGCTGTGAGGAGCATAGGTGGTATTGTGGGTCCCACCTAAAAACATTTGGGTCCAGCTCTGGATGTGCAGTAGGCAGGTCAGGTTGGGGGAATGCTGTGCGGTGTGTGGATAGAATGTGGAGGGTATTACTAGCCTGATGAAAAGGTAGAGAGTCATTGAAAAAAAAATGAATGAATGTGGATGCAAGAAGGCATTAATGTTACTTAAACACTGGATGGCGTAGTGGTGCAGCGGTTGTGCTGTCGCCTCACAGCAAGAGGTTCCCCAGTTCAGTTCTCGGCTGGGGTGCCTTCTGTGTGGAGTCTGTATGTCCTCCCTGCGTTCTTGTGGGTTTCCTCCCGGTGCTCTGGTTTCCTCCCACTTTACAAAGACATGCGTCTGGAGCATTTCTCCCTGGGCCTCCTCTGAAAATTGGCTTTGTTCCAAGTTGGACTTTCCCAGTAAACAAATGTTAAATAAATAAATAAAATACTTTATTACAGGAGTTGGAGTTTTGAAAAAGAGAATTAGGAAAACAGTATGAATGGGGATATGATATTGATGGTTGGGTATGGACTGTATCAAGGTTTGTGTAAGAAGGGGTGAGGACTGTTAATAAAAAAAAAATGGAATCTAAATAGCTTACCCCTTGCCATATTTGTTTAATACTAGCTATAAGGATGATGAAGTCACTCTTGATTGGAAAATCCTGATGTTCAAAGTCGTACATAAAAACAAGGCAAATCCTTAATTAATAACCAGCTATAGACCCATGCATTTCCTACCTTGTGATGGAAATGTTATGGAGAGTTTAAAGCTGGAAAGGTTAATCCATGAACTGCGTCAGCATGTATTCATGCATACTCAACTACAACATGTAACATAGCTTTTACAACAATATTATTTCTGCTTTACAACACAACCACCATTTAGACATTTTTTATATAGATTTTACTTAGGCTTTCAATGTGATTAACCATACTTTACATGTGATAAAAGTGAGGAACTTGGACATAGGAAGTCAGTTGTTAAAATGGATTTACAGCTGACACGAGTCATAGGCCTGAATGATCATGTCTGCCCAGGGGGGCACTACAGAGATTTCTTCATGCTCCGTATTTGTTTAACTGCTATCTTGGTGATCTAATTTTTGATCAGAGTATCTTTTCTAATGTCTATATAGATGATCTAAAGATTGGTAAAATTCTAACCAATCAACATTATTTTAATTAACTTGATGCTTTGTTTAATTTCAGACTTTGGCAAAATGAAACCAGTTGGAAGTAAACATGAAAAATACTACATGGACGACCTTTAGAAGTTTGAGGATTTGGTGTACATGTGCTATAAATGATACACTAATAGCTTCATAGGTAAGTATTAGGCTAGCTGACCTGCCGGGCCATTTTAAGCCTAGCCAAATTCCCTTTTTGAGCTTGAAATAACCTATCCCATTTGGTTATCGATTGGTCTTACACATCCTATGATTAATAATTATATATTACCCCTAAGGAGAATAACTGGGAAAATACCATAGATAATTTGAGGGGACCATGTATGGGATAAAGCATTTAGGAACTGCCTCTGTCCATTAGTAGTACAGGGGACAGTTAAGAGGTAAATTTTCTGTTTTCTATCCATAAATCTACTAAATGGACAGGGATGAACTTTGTTTTATGGGGATGGGGAGTCTTTTCCACAGCAGTGGTATCCCCTGTGAGATATACCTGTCCTTCCAAACCATTCTGTTGATGTTGCAGAAGAGGTGTAGATGCCTAGACAGAGTATTCCTGATACCATTTGACTTGCTGATGTGCAGCAAATCCATCAAAATGGAGGAATGCTTTGTATGCCAGACATAGGTCACCTAGCAAATCTGTAGGATACCAAGTAAAGTGACAGGGCTTTGATTCAGTCATTTTTGTTTAAGCCTTGTATCCTTTTAACAAGGTATCTCTGTAGGCGTTCTAGTTGCATGCATCTGGACAGATACATGCCAAAGGGGAAATTATATTCAATGATTGCCTAATGAGGGCTGAGTAAAAAAGGGGGGGGGGCAATAATACCTAATGAGGGCTGAGTAAAAGGGGGGACAATAAACTCCCTAGACCTAGACACAATCACTTTGTTTATAAGCTGTGCAATATAGAAAGAATTTCTGACAATAATAGACATGTTGGTCAAAAGTTAGGTGACTGTTCAAATAAGTTCCTAAATCCTGAACAAGTGGGTGAGTTATTAGGGAAATATTGTTAATGTGGTAGTTCCCTGGGGTAGATTACTTCCCAAAGGATATAATAATGCATTTTTGGCATCTAGTTTCAGTCCATGAATTTTGCACCAGTTATTCATTTGAAGCTAAACCTTCCTGTAGGATGGCTAAGTCATTTGGAGATTTAATGACTGCTCCTAGCTTGCAGTCATCTCCAAACTTCATTAGTTTGAGCCTTTGGTATTGTATTTTACTTCAGAAAAGTACATGTCAAACAAGATGTCCTAGCACAGAGCCCTGTGGGAACTCCACTGGTGGCTCATCTCTTTGAGGAGGTAACAAACCCTATTTTTATTATGTATGTCATATCTGTGAGATAGCTAGCAATCCAGTGGGTAACATAGGGGTTTATTCCCAGTTTATTTAGCTTTTCTGCTATGCCTGAGTGGGGAATTATGTCACAATGCATTGACCATTTTCAGGTATGCAGTGTCTATCATTTTGCCTTCATCCATTGTTTTGATGACCTTTCCAGAAAATTCCACCAGGTTCAGTAAGCACGACCTGCCCTTAACAAATCAAAACTGAGATGGGTCCATTGTTTGGAGGTTCCCTATGTCCTTACTGATTAGTTCCATGAGAGGTCTTTCGATGGCTTTGCATATGATGCTGGTCAGACTTATGAGGTCTGTAATTGCATGGGTCTGGGGAAGGTCCTCCTTTATGCAGAGAATTAATAAAAAACATTACTGTCTCAAAAGATTTGGATGTATGGGTAAAAGCAATAAATAGACGTTTTCTATTCAGGTATTTGAGCTGTGAAACTGGGGCTCTTAAGATGTTGGGACCTATTAATGGATGCATTAAACCGAGGGAAAAGAGTCGTGGTGCCATTATTTGTTAATGTTATACAGACATAGTTATGAGGAGAGACGTTCATTCAGAGATATAAAGTCCATAGTTTGGATTTTGAATGGATTCAACATTGGTTTACTAAATGGTTGCTTCTCTTGGTAAAATGGCTTATTTAGGTGGACTCAAAATGTTATAGGAGATTGAGTGGGCGATATGATTATGGTATTCAAGTAGTAAAAATGTCTTTCATTTTGAATGTTTAGGTTTACAAGTCTCTAAGGTAAATGGAGTTGAAAGATTCTTTAGAACTTATAAAATAAATGAAAGTAAAACACTGGAGTAAGCTACCAAATTAGGTTAAAGACTGACACAGTGGATACGTTAAGGCAAGGCTGGATAACAAGTTTATTATTACCTGCTTGTTAATCCCCAGACTTAATGTGTATTCATTTCCTTGCTCGTATTCTGAACTTGAACTTGAAATTTGTTAGGAAGAGGAAAAGGAAGGTGGCTAGTAGGAAGATGTATCAATGAGGAAAACGGGCATGATGGAAGGATCATATTATGGCCTACGTGATGATAGTAAGGATATTGTTTATGTGCAATGAAAAGCCTGATATAACAGTGTGTGAGTATGACATGGTGCTGGACCCAGAGAAGAAAGGGGCAATTGGAAGATGTTGAAAAACAGAATGGAGCATGTAGGCTTGGCTGTTTGGAGACAGAAATATGGGTCAGGCATCAATTTACATTTAGTTGAGATTTATTTTATTTATTTGTCTTTGTTTACTGGGGAAGTCCAACTGGGTAATACCCATTTTCAGCGGAGGCCCAGGGAGAAACTCTCCATTTGCTTACATTGCATTATACTAAGTTCCAGTTAAACACAGAGTATTTATATTTCTACCTATACACAAACAGTAGTTACATTTACACATTCTAAGATTTTACAGAGGCAGAAGTTACTAAACAGAAAGCCCACATGCAGCTTAGTGGATTGTACAGGCAGCATTTATGTACAAGGATTGTTTTGCCATAAAAACAGTTAGTGTAAATGTACTCAGAATATGTTGTTGGCAGAAGAGTTAGGGTATATATTCTAATGATAATGATGTGTTGGGCTGGGGTGTTACTTGAACTGAGGGTGGGACTGGAATCCAGGTGAGTTGCAAGAACAAGGTAAGGTTAAGTGGTTGGGAGAGTCATAGAGGTGAGCAGAGATGAGGAGGGCAACATATGGAGAAATGAATTGCGTGCTATTTAAGCATTGTGGTTGGCAGACATTATAGATTATAAGAGTCATTAGAGAAGCCATCAAAGACTGGGACAATGAGCTACAAAGATGCTGTAGTGATTTTAAAGGAAGGAGATGAAGAAGGGTACAAAGGAAGAGAATTCTAAAACTTAAGGTGCTGTTATAGCTCTCTAAGAAACAGGCAAAGTAGGAAGGGGTACAAAGTGGGGGGTGCTAAAAGGTAGGGTGGAGCCCTAAATCTTGGTATGAAAAATTATGGAACAGCATAACTAGGAATGGGTAAGCAGTTAAATGCAAGTGTGGCACTAGGTGTTTAACAGGTAGAGAAATCCATTAAGTATTCAGAGAGTTATACTGCAGCTTGTAGGAAGACATGGAAGTCAGGGTATAGTTTTTGCAGATTGGGAAGGTCCACTGGTGTCTCTGTAAACTAGTCCTGGGACAGAGATATATGATGGAATGATCTCATTGCTGTGATTAGGTACATAAAAGGTGGGAAAGCAGGGAACACATTATTTAATGATGATATCTTATGGAACGAGTTCCATGTAAGTTCCACAACACATTAGTCGGATTATTTAGTGATATCTTATGAAACGAGTTCCACGCAAGTTCTACAACATATTAGTCAGATTATTTAATGATGATATATTATGGAAGGAGTTCCACGTAAGTTCCACAACACATTAGTCAGATTATTTAATGATGATATCTTATGGAATGAGTTCCATGTAAGTTCCACAACACATTAGTCGGATTATTTAGTGATATCTTATGGAACGAGTTCCACGCAAGTTCCACAACATATTAGTCAGATTATTTAATGATGATATATTATGGAAGGAGTTCCATGTAAGTTCCACAACACATTAGTCAGATTATTTAATGATGATATCTTATGGAACGAGTTCCACATAAGTTCCACAACACATTAGTAAGATTATTTAGTGATGTCTTATGGAACGAGTTCCACGTAAGTTCCACAACACATTAGTCAGATTATTTAATGATGATATCTTATGGAACAAGTTCCACAACACATTAGTCAGATTATTTAATGATGATATTTTATGGAACGAGTTCCACAACACATTAGTCAGATTATTTAATGATGATATCTTATGGAAAGAGTTCCACATAAGTTCCACATATCCACGAAAGAGACAGTTGTGACTGTATTGCCAAAAGGCAAAGGAGATCCCCAGGATCCTGTTAATTGCCATTCCATTTAGAATTGATATAAATGATGTATTAATAGGTTCATAGGAAAGTGCTAGGCTAGCTGCCCTTGCAGGCTATTTTAAACCTAACCAATTTCCCTTGAAAAGTCAGAATTTAACCCTATACCTTGTGTCTGTGAAGTAAACATCTTAACCTCCATGCCAACCACATCTTTGCCAATGCTGATGCCAGACTATTGGTGGGAAGGTTGATGGTTAGATTAGAAGGGGGTTTACTCAAAATGATTGCAGATACTCAAACAGGTTTTGTGAGAGGTCTGTCATCAATGGATTAAATGATTATTGAAAGTTGTTAGTGGATTTTATTGCTCAAGCAGAAAAAAGAAAGTAGTGCAGGTTTTGTCTTAATGAACATACAGGAGCCTTTTTTTATTTTTGTTTCCCCCCCCCTCCAGCTACTGCAATGAGCCTAGACTGTCTCCCTCACCAAGGATTGATGAGCCAGCATTAACCACTCACTCCCTCACCCCCAGTCTGGTCACTCTATGCCCATGTCATTAGTCGAACCCAAGTCACCTGGGAAGCAGTAAGAGCTTTTGCCTCTATTCCCCAGGGGTATGACTGACATGCAGGAGGTTTTAATACTGTTAACTAGAATTTTCTATTTAGAACTTTGGAGCAGGTGTTTGTGGGTAGCAGATTCCTGCAAGGGGAAAGAGTATTATACCATGTCTCATGGGTAAGGATTGGTATAATTGGGGGTACTTCAGATGAAGTTGGACTAAGAAGAGAGACAGGGCACAGATTTCTGCTGTTCCAAATCTTTTTTTTTATATAATTATGGAAAAGAAGTCAAAGGATTTGCAGATTTCTGGAAGGGTGAGCTAGGGGAGCATAGTAGCTTGAATACGCTTGCAGATGATAGTGCTGTTAGATGATAATGGTAACTAGATACCAACAGTAATTCTGAAGATTATTGCAGATTTAGGGAAAGAGTTATACCTTCAGTATCATTCAGAGAATTCTGTAGTACTTAGAATTGGGAAGAGTGTCCAAGTGGCAGTGCAATTGCTATGCTCTAAAGGGGGGCAAGATATTTAGGGATCCAGGTTTATCCATTCCTGTGGGAAGTGAGAGAGAGATGAACTGGCAGCATTAATGAAGAAAATTGCTAAAGTTGGATAGACTGTCTGGTAAGGCTAGTGAGTTGAGTGGAAAGCTGGAAGTAGTTAGTCTTTGTTGATCTTTTTGGTGGCATGATGATTAGGCATTTTAGAAAATGCTGCCACGGTATGGTGATAGTAGATATGCAAAAAAGTTTATGATGAGTTTATATATAGAAGGGAGAAAGTGGTATGATCTGTAAAGGGCAGGTAAGGATCCATAAAGAATTGGATGGGTGAGGAACAACGGACTTCAGAAAGTATGGAGCAGCTGCTAATAATACTCAGTGTTTGGAGAAGCAGAAGATTGTAAGTGGGTGCTGTGAGAAGACAGTAGATCGCAAGGAGGAGGTAGTGTTTCTCGGGAAGTTAAAATGACAAGCATCTGAGTGCTGCATGACTGTATTGTCAGCATAATGTCAGGGTATGGGGGTGCGGGATATATTAGGAGGGAATTTGAGGGGGAGAATATGAGAGTGGAGGAAGAGGGGCTTGTCTGTTGAAGATCAGTGGATTTTGAAAGGTTAGTTTTGAATGTTACAGTATTATTGAATAAGTATGGGTTAACAGAGAAGGTAACTGGTTAGTACACAGATTTGTCATTAGTCATGAGAACTAGTTGGATTTTCAGATCTGAGGGGGACAGGTATTAGCTCAGAGGAATTTTGTGTTTCATATAATTCATAGATATTCCAAGGCCATTTAGTTTTATGACCATTTATGCCTTTCCAGTACAATCCCTCAAGCCACATTTTGTCTCCAAGAGGACCACAGCAGTCAATCCTGGAGTAAATTTCTGAAGACCCATCCAGTCATCGAGGTTATGAAATGATGCTATCAGTACAGATTTGTTCATAAGTTCATGGATAGGTACTTCACTAGCTGCCCATGTCGACCATTTTAAGCCTAGTCAGTTTGTGAGAATCAAACCCTGTATGTTGTGTCTGTGAGGTAAACGCCTTAACCATTATGCCAAACACCAACCTGCATAAGTTGTGGTCATGTGAAGTCAGAAGTGTTTGGATAGAATTAGGAGTATCTGGGCTTGACTATATGAGGAGGAGACAGGGAAGACCTGGTCTGTCTTTTTAGAGTCAAGCAAGGAGGCCATTGGTGGTGAAGCACAGAAGGAAGAAGTCAAGCTAGGAGGCCATTGGTGGTGAAGCAGAGAAGGAAGTGTTATTTTTAACTGTGGACTGGATAAAGAAGATAATAGTGAAGGAGTGGAAATGTACAGATTTGGAGGTGAGGTAAACAGAGGGGTAATTACATCAGTTAAGGGGGTGTTACTGGGGAAGGGGTAAACAAATGGAGAAGACATGGCAAGTGAGCAGACACCTGGTAATGTGAAACTTGACTCTAGATGATTGTCACTTTTAAAGTGACACCCCGACCCCATGTGTAAAAATGGGGAAAAGGTTTGTGGATTTTTGGATGGAAATGATAGATTAGGGAGCAACTGGGGGAATGTATGTAGTGGAGGATTAGTGACCGACTCACAAAAAGAATAGAAATGAGGGATACAGACTTAGGAGAAGAGCAAACTTAGGAAACCATTGCCATCAGGCTAGCATATGAAAGGCAATATAATTAAGAATAAGGTATAAAGGAATATATGGCACCCTCAGAATTCTGATTTGGTTTGGAATCAGGTTAAGGCAGTTTTCTGACCAAGTGTAACTGACTGAGGGTAGGCCACCAGTGAAAATTTAGTTATGATTATAGATAAAAGTTTTATACCTGTCACCACCCAGAAATTAAATATGTGCACTTTTAGATTAGGAACTAAAATAATGCCTACCCCTTGTTTGGTTATAATAGATACAGAGGCAAAAACTTTCTAACTGACGCAACTAAAACTACACTTACCACTACTTATCTCCTCCCCACTCCCCACTCTTCTTTATGGTGTTCCCATCCTTAATAACCTCCTGGCTTCACAAAAATTAAAACTTGAACAATGCTGTAACAAAGTTGTTAAATTTGCAGCACATACTCTGTTCAGAAACCACCACTGTATAGCATTGAAAAGGCTAACTTGGTTAGAACTGCCACATCGACTAACATAATACATAACTTCTTACCACCTATAAAATGATCCTGCATCTATCTGCCTGTCCAGCGCTAAAAAACATTCTACACAACTATGTTGTAGTCAGTGATTGCGATCCAGTGACCAAAACTCCTGTCTGTCTACAAACTTAGCAGATCTGCTGGGTATTGTCTGTACTCGTACAAGGTTGCTAAGGCCTGGAACTCCTTACATGTATCCATCAGGTCTATACCCTCCCTTCCATCTTTCAAAACCACCCTGAAAGACTTTCTAGCTAAAATCTGGCTGTGTTCTTGCTCAAATTTAGGATAAACTATATCCCTAAATAATGTGAACAGGTCGCGTTTCATTCTTTATACTTCTTTATTCTCCCTTCTTCACTCACTTACTTCTATCAAATTCTCTTCCCTGACTTTCTAAATATACCATAAGCCTGTTTTTTCCTCGCTTCATATTGAAATTCCTATTTATATTAGACTAACTTACCTTTAATCTCTAAAAACTGTCTAAAATGTCTCTAAATATTAAATGATTGTCATATACCTTGTATCAAATTTTAACAGATGTTTTTATATTGTGTCTAATTTGCTATAATTATTTAAACTACATATGTTTTTGTTTTATTTTTGAAAATTGTAAAATTATTGTTCTTAAAATGTTTTGTAATAATTTGGAGCTTTTCTCCCCTGGTCTAAGCTGAAAATGGGCTTCTACCCAGTCAACTGTCCTGGTAATCTCCTATTTCTTTCGGCTGTTCCTGTTAGGGATTGCCAGAGCAGAACATCTGTTTCCATTTCTTCCTGTCCTCTGCATCTTGCTCTGTCACACCAACCACTTGCATGTCCTGTCTCACCACATCCATAAACATTATCTTAGGCCTTCCTCTTTTCCTAACTCCATCCTTAACATCCTTCTCACAATATACCCAGCATCCCTCCTCAGCACATGTCTAAACCTATGCAGTCTTGTCTCTCTGGCTTTGTCTTCAATCCATCCAACCTGAGCTGACCCACTAATATACTGATTCCTAATCCCATCTATCCTTGTCATACCCAATGCAAATCTTAACATCTTTAACTCTGCTACCTCCATCTCTGACACCTATCTTTTTATCAATGCCACCATCTCCAACCCATATAACATAGCTGGTCTCACTACCCTCTTGTAGTCCTTCCCTTTCACTCTGACTGGTACTAGTCTGTCACAAGTCACTCCTGACACTCTTCTCCACCCACTCCACTTGCCTGTACTGTCTTCTTCACTTCTCTTCCACACTCACCATTACTCTGAACTGTTGATCCTAAGTATTTAAACTCATCCACCTTCGCCACCTCTACTCCATGCATCCTCACCATTCCTCTATCCTCCCTCTCATTCAAACACATATATTCTGTCTTAGTCCTGCTGACCTTCATTCCTCTTCTCTCTAGAGCATCTCTCCACCTCCCCAGGGTCTCCTCCACCTGTTCCCTACTCTCACTACAGATCACAATGTTATCTACAAACATCATAGTCCACGGAGACTCCTGTCTGATCTCGTCTGTCAACCTGTCCATCACCATTGCAAATAAGAAAGGGCTCAGAGCTGATCCTTGATGTAATCCCACCTTCACCTTGAGCACATCCGTCATTCCTACCACATACGTCGCCACTGTCTCACTACCCTCTTACATATCCTATATCACTCTTATATACTTCTCTGCCACTCTTGACTACCTCATACAATACCACAACTCCTCTCTAGTCACTCTGTCATATGCTTTCTCTAAGTCTACAAAGACATAATGCAACTCCTTCTGACCTTCTCTATACTTCTTTATCAACACCCTCAGAGCAAACATCACATCTGTAGTGTTATTTCCTGGCATGAAACCATACTGCTGATCACTAATCGTCACCTCCCTTCTTAATGTAACTTCCACTACTCTTTCCCATAACTTCATGCTGTGACTGATCAGTTTTATCTCTCTCTAGTTACTACAGCTCTGCACATCACCTTTATTCTTAAAAATTGGTACCAAAAACACTTCTCCACTCCTTAAGCATCATCTCACTTTCCAAGATTTCATTAAACAATCTGGTTAAAAACTCCACTTCCGTCTGTCCTAAACACTTTCATACTTCCACGGGTATGTCGTCTGGACCAACAGCCTTTCCATTCTTCATCTTCTTCATAGCTATCCTTACTTCCTCTTTGCTAATCCATTGCACTTCCTGATTCAATATCCCTAACATCATCCAATCTTCTCTCTCACTCTCTCTATTCATCAACCCCTCAAAGTACTCTTTCCATCTGCTCAACACACACTCCTCACTTGTGAGTGCATCTCTATTGTTATCCTTTATCACCCTAACCTGCTGAACATCTTTTCCAGCTCGGTCCCTCTGTCTAGCCAATTGGTACAGGTCCTTTTCTCCCTCCTTAGTGTCCAACCTTCCATACAACTCTTCATACGCCTTATCCTTAGCCTTTGCCACCTCTCTCTTCACCATACACCTCATCTCCTTATACTCCTGTCTACTTTCTTCATCACTCTGACAATCCCACTTCTTCTTCACCAACCTCTTTCTCTGTATACTCTTCTGTACTTCCTCTTTCCACCACCAGGTCACCTTGTCCTCCTTCCTCTGTCCGGATGTCACACAAAGCAACTTTCTAGCTGTCTCTCTTACCAGCTCTGCTGTAATTACCCAGTTATTATTAGCTCTTCACTGCCACCCAGTGCCTGTCTTAACTCTTCCCTGAACTCCACCTTACAATAATCCTTTTTCAATTTCCACCATTTGATCCTTGGCACTGCCCTCACTCTTCTTGTCCTCTTCTTGATCACCACCGTCATCCTAAAGACCACTATCCTATGCTGTCTAACTCTGTTTTCCCCTATCACCACTTTACAGTCCCCAATCTGCTTCAGACTGGCTTTCCTGCATAGGATATAATCCACCTGTGTCCATCTTCCTCCACTCTTGTATGTCACCCTATGCTCCTCCCTTTTCTTAAAATATGTATTTACCACAGCCATGTCCATCCTTTTCACAGAATCCACTATCATCTGACCTTCTGCATTCCTCTCCTTAACACCAAACCTACCCATCACATCCTCATCCCCTCTGTTCCTTTCACCAACATGCCCACTGAAATCTGTTCCAGTCAGCACACTGTCACCCTGGGGTACACTCTCCACCACTTCATCCAACTTGCTACAAAATTTTTCTTTCTCATCCATCGCACACCCAACTTGCAGAGCATCTGCACCAGCAACATTCATCATCACACCATCAATTTCCAGCTTCATAAACATCACTGTCCGACACTCTTTTCAGCTCTTGGCATACTCTTCCTTCAGGATAACCCCTACCCCATTTCTCCTCCCATCCACACCATGATAGAACAATTTGAACTTGCCTCTGATACAGCTGGCTTTACTCTCCTTCCATCTGGTCTCTTGCATGCACAATATATCAGTCTTCCTCCTCTCCATCATATCCGCTAGTTCTCTCCCTATACCAGTCATACTGCCAACATTCAAAGTTCCTGCCCTTACTTCCACACTCCTAACCTTCCTCCTCTCTTCCTGCCTTCGGGCATGCCTTCCCCCTCCTCTCCTTCAGCCAACGGTAGCCCAATTTCCACCAACACCCTGTTGGGTAACAGTACTGGTGGCGGTCATTGTTAATCCGGGCCTCGCTCGATCCAGTTTGGAAATCTGTACTGTTGTCTGCATATGTCATTTGGCAAAAGTTTTATGACAGATGGCCCTTCCTGACATAACCCTCCCGATTTGTCTGGGCTTTGGACTGGCACGAAGAAATGCACTGGATGTTCTTCGTGTTTCACTGTTGCAGTCATTACATTTGGGTAATCTGCTGGCAGGTTGCCCTCAGTCGGCCTGATTAACAAAGTCTTGGGTCCTGCGTCGGTTGCTGTCTCTTCTTCCATGACGTCAGGTCATCAGGGGTATAAAACATGCAGCTGACGCCATTACATCAGTCTTTCTTGCCACGCGGTGCCCAAAGCAGAAGCAGTTCGCAAGTGCCGGTCAGCCGACTCCTAAAATTTTCGTTTTCGAGTTTCAGAACCGAAGTCTTCAACTAAAAAGCTAAGTACCCTGTTGGGGAAACTTTTTCTTGCTCCTTACCGATGTCAGTAAAAGTTAATAATTGCATTACTTGTGGGAAGCAAATACCTCATAAGGATTTTCATTTGTACTGTATTCCTTGCCTAGGCCCTGACCACAATGTGCTTTGCTGTCGGTTT
This sequence comes from Protopterus annectens, assembly GCF_019279795.1. Lineage (NCBI taxonomy): Eukaryota > Metazoa > Chordata > Ceratodontiformes > Protopteridae > Protopterus > Protopterus annectens. Next base: position 122,659,474 of record NC_056739.1, on the reverse strand, counting down.
TGTGCTAAATTTAATCAACGCACTATTAAACGTCTGTATATTTTTGCTTCTAAATATTTTGGCTCACACTTTAATTATCCAGAAATGTCATGGGTTAGCAATCTGTCTACCAGAATACCTAAAAAACGCAAAGAAAAAGACAAAGACAGGCCATCGAGGTCCAAAACTGATGATGCTTCTCCTAAGCCAGTTGCCAATTTGCCGGTACTCAGTGAAGTGCTTTCGCAGCCCCTGATACCCGCTACTTCTGATTCGCAGGCTTCTACTGAGACCCATTCGGAGTCTAGTATGCCGCGAGATGTTTCAATTATGGAACCCGTGGATGTCTCTACCTTAGATAGGTCCGGAGCCGCTGTGCAGGCACCGGCTTCTTGAGGGTGTTTTCAGGCATACAGATTTGTATATTAGACCTACTCCATCTTCAAACTAAGGCCAAAATCTAAATCTATGTCTAAAAAAACGATGCCTGGGCCACATGTGCAGGCCCCTATGCCTAAAAAACAAATGATCAAAATGGCTGAAGATTTAATTACTCTGATCAGGGGTAGCCAATCCCCCCCCTTCTAAGAGGCCTAGGCAAGACATTGATTATGAATTTTTTGAACAGGATTCTATTTCTTTTGACTCTTCTAATTAACAGGATTTGTCTATACCTACTTATGAGTACTCTGATGCAGAAGATTCCATTCCTTCTGCTTCTCCCCCTGAGGATTTTTCTTTTGGGGAAATTTTACATACCTTAAGGGAACATTTCCACTGGGAAAGTCAGGATTTCTCTGAATCTAAAAAGAGACTTGGGGATTTTCTTCTTCTTCTTCCTCAACATAGGCCTTTGGCTATACCTCCTGTTCTAGACATTGTTGATGATGTTTTTTCAGAATCTAATATGGCTCCTGATTCTCTGCCTCCGGCTCCTTGCAAGTCAGACAGATACTACAGGGTTCCTGACTCACACAAATTTCTTTTCAAAAATCCTATTGCAGATCCTGAAACCATTTCTCAGGGTCCCAAGGGCATTAAGGCCTCCACTGCTAAAAATCCTACCCCTTCTGATAGAGATTCCAGGGCGCTGGATAGATGGTGTAAGAAGGTTTACACTTCTGCAACCTTCGCAATCAGGTCTTTAAACTGTCAATTTCATATGCTTAAATATCAACAGCATATCATGGGACTGCTTAAACAGAAAATGATGTTAATTTCTGACTGTGTGGAAAATAAAGATTTACAGGATTTATTGCATTCAGCTGAACAAGTTGGAAAACATACTTTGCAATGCAGTTTTGATTTTTGGTGGCCTCTTGCAGGGCTGCTGTAACTGGGTCTGTGCTAAGAAGGCATGCTTGGCTCAAAAAGTAAACTCTGCCTGATCATGTTAAAGCAAAATTGTTGGATGCCCCTTTACAACAGGACCATCTCTTTGGTAATAAGGCTGAAGGAGTTTTAAAAAAAGATGGAAGATAAAGCTAAATCTATGCAAACTGTGAAAGATTTCTTACAATTGCAACCTCCAAGATTTAGTAGGCACTGGCCTACAAAGAACTGGTCCTTTCCAGTTCCTTTGAGAGCCACTCAAGTCAAACCCAGACATTCCAAAGGCTCCAGGTTTCAGTCACAAGGGACATTTATAACAAAACAATGGGGTGCCTCCTCCTCCAAATCTGGAAACAACAAGGCACCTCCCTATGGTAAGCAGTCTCAATGACTTCCCGTTACACTTACCAAGAACTTACCTTTTAGCCACACCTTTGGGGGGAAAACTGGCACTTCATGCAAGAAACTGGCAACTTATAACCCAGGACAAATGGGTTTTAAATATAGTATCCCGGGGAGACAGACTTCATTTCCACATGTTGCCAATCCCAAACGGATGGCCAGACCTGCCCCCAAATCAGTGGGCAGAGGCCCAGAAACAAGTACTGTCCCTCATGAACATGAGGGCTATTCAGCCAGTACCAGAAGAGGAAAAGGGACAGGGTTTCTATTCAAAACTTTTCCTGGTACCCAGAAAAGACAAATCATGGTGTCCGATTCTGGACTTATCTACTCTAAACACATTTCTGAACATTCCAAAATTCAAGATGCTGACTCTTCAACAGTTACTTCCTATGCTAGGCAAAGATGCCTGGTTGGTAACTCTAGACTTAAAAGAGGCTTACCTGCATATCCCAATCAGGGAATCTTGCAGAAGATACCTCCACTTCAAAGCAGGCTACTTGCATTACCAGTTCTCTGCACAGCCCTTTGGCTTATCTACTGCGCCCAGGGTCTTCATAAAGTGCCTGGCTCTGGTAATTGCATTTTGCAGGCAAAGAAATATTCAGATATATCCATACCTGGACGATTGTCTAATTCAGGCAGAAAACAGGGACATTCTTCTAAAACATCTGGTGTTTGTAAAAAGGGTTCTAACTTGTCTAGGGTACATCATAAACAAAAAGAAATCACAACTGGTACCCTCTCAAAAAATTACATTTCTGGGTGCAAGCTTGAATACAACTGCCCAACTGGCTTACCTTACACCAGAAAAGCAAATTCAATTGGTAACTTACTTCAAACAGGTGGCCACAAGAACCCTGCTATCTGCAAGACAAATTCTGCAAGCCTTAGGGTTCATGGCCTCCTGCATTCTTCTAATTCCATATGCAAGACTGCATATGAGGAAACTTCAGTGGTACTTAAAATGTTTATGGAGTCAACATTGTCACAGCCTGGAAACAATGATTCCTATCATACATTGCTTGCAACTAGAGTTCCTATGGTGGGCAGAGGCCTGCCACCAAAACAAGGGACTGCCATTCACTCCACCCCCTGCCGCCCAAACCCTAACTACAGATGCATCAGATTATGCTTGAGGGGCTCAGCTGGCAGGGAAGTGCGTTCAGGGCAAATGGAGCCCAAATCAAATGCACCTTCATATCAATCAAAAAGAGATGCTAGCTGTACAGAATGCACTGACAGCCTTCAAGGACTACCTTCATCCAGGACAATTAATGATAAAGACAGACAACACCACAGTTATGTGGTACATAAACAAGCATGGGGATACACACTCCAGACACACTGCAGACTAGCCATGGCATTGTGGAACACGGCCTTTACCTATCAAATTCAACTACGAGCTCAATTCCTGCCAGGAAAGCTGAATACTCTGGCAGACGACCTAAGCAGAAATCTCATGGACCCACACGAATGGAAACTGGAACCATGGATTTTCAACATGTTGACATGCAAACGGGGGAGTCCAGACATAAATTTTTTTTGCCTCACCCCAGAACTATCAGTTGGACAAATTCTGCACAAGAACTCATCACAAAAAAAACCTGGAAAGTGGATGCTCTATCATTCAGCTGGAAAAACCTATCAGTCTATGCTTTTCCCCCTCTGCCTCTGCTCTCCAAAGTTCTACTAAAAGTCAAACGGGGCAAACCAAAAATGATTTTAATTGCTCCAGACTGGCCTCGCCAGCACTGGTACCCACTCCTGCGCAATGTGTGACACCTTCCACCATGGCACCTGCCTCAGACACCTTACTTACCGTCTCAGCAGAACAACCAAATTCTGCACACTCAGCTCCAAACTTTGAATCTTGCAGTGTGGCTGATCACCTAAATTCACCCTTAGCATCCCTCAGCAAACCTGTGATGGATGTCATTTTGGAGGCAAGAAGGCCTAGTACTAGAAAATCTTATGCTGACAAATAGAAAAGGTTCTGTGCCTGGAATCAATCATGAGGGATAAGCACAGCAGTGCCCAATATTCCTCAGATTCTACAATACTTAGCTGAGATGCTTCACAAGGACCTGTCCTTTTCTTCCATAAAAATCCATGCCTCAGCCATTTCAGCTCATTACAACACAGAACCTCCCCTCTTCTCTCATCCTCTGCTAAAGCAGTATCTCAGAGGGGCCAAAAACTTAAGATCACCCAGAAGAGCTCCAACCCCTGCCTGGGACCTCAATTTTGTATTGGAAAAACGCACTCTCCCTCCTTTCGAGCCAGCTGCTACTGCAGACTTACAATTTCTCTCCTGGAAAACAGCTTTCCTTTTAGCAGTCACTTCAGCTAGAAGGATTTCCGAATTACCGACTCTTACGGCAGTGGAGCCTTTCATTATTTTTCATGCGGACAGGGTGTCTCTCAGGACCACGCCATCCTTCGTGCCTAAGGTAGTATCCAGTGTGGCTCTTAATCAGAACATTCATTTGCCAACTTTCTTTCCCAATCCACAGAACAAGGGGGAGCGGATTCTGCATTCATTGGATGTACACAGACAACTTAGATTTTACTTAAACAGGACAAAATCTCTAAGAAAATCTGAACAGCTACTGGTGGCATTTGCTGCCAGGGCAGAGGGAAAGGCTATTTCAAAGCAGACTATTTCCAAATGGATAAGTCATTGTATTTGTTTCTGCTATGTGCACCATGGTAAACCTATCCCCCAGGGGATCATATCTCATTCCACCAGGGCTGCATCTACTTCTACAGCCTTTCTCAGAGGTGTTCCTACCAGAAACATTCTAGAAGCTGCTACCTGGAGCTCAGTTCATACGTTCACCAAACATTACCATTTACCTTTCTTCTCTAAATCCAGAGCTGGCTTTGCCACTGCTGTCCTGCAGGGCCTTATAGCTGGTCCTAATGCTGTATAAATCCATCCTCCCAACCATAGCTTTGGGAATCTACTCAAATGTAATGAGTGCAACAGTGAAACACGAAGAACATAGTACAGTTGTGTACACTTACCACAAATGTAGATGTTCGAGTGTATTCACTGTTGCAGTCCTGGTTACCCTCCCTCCAACCCCCTGTTTTTTTTTTACTATACCTCTACTTTCCTTTGCTATGCTTAAAAGCCTTTTTGGTGTATTTGCTTTTGTTTGGAGGTATATTTTTGTGTTTTTAATTACTTAAATATTTGGCTCCCCATTTGGGGGGCACCTGACATCTGGGGCAAGAAAAACTGAAGTAATGGTGTCGGCTGCATGTTTTATACCCCTGACGACCTGACGTCATAGAAGGGACAGCAACCGACGCAGAACCCAAGGCTTTGTTAATCAGGCCGACTGAGGTCAACCTGCCAGTAGATTACCCAAATGCAATGACTGCAGCAGTGAATACACTCGATCATGTACATTTATGGTAAGTGTACACAGCTGTACTTTTGTGCATCCCCAGTGGTGACTTTCTTGGTAATCAAATGTCAATAAATAAATAAATGTATCCAGTTGAGTGTAATCATTGTTTTGTGATTTATCTGAAAAAGTTTAGGTTGGTCATGGCAGTTAACATAACGTTATTACATTTTATTCATTTTTTTGTTATATAGGGAAGGTAGTTATTTAATACAATATCAGATTGTGTTATTTAGTTCAGATACATGCTATATTTGTGCTGTTCTACATTGGTGTGATTTAGAAAAATATAAGTACTCATTTTTTTTCTCACTGAGAGATTTGTGATGACTGTTTGCTAGTGCTTCTATGCCCTTGTAAGCTGTATTTAATTATTTTCCCTGACTGTTAACCTCATTTTCCTGAGGAATGCTAAACTGACTGCACTGGAAACACGGGGTATCTATTTACGTACATGAAAAGTAAGATGTGTTATACCCTACTGGAGCAAGTACTGCATAAACAGAGAATTCCATCTCTGGGCCCAAACTCAATTTAGCCTTTCTCTTGAGTCTACCAGAAAGATGCGAGTAAGTGACAGCTCTACTGGGGAGTCTGCACTTTGGAAACCAGATCAAGAGATGTACACATAGAGAATGCCACATCGTCTTTTTCACAGCAGCACTCACAAAATAATGGCTGTTGACCTCTGTTTACAGATTCTGGATTTGAGCCTTTTGTCAAAGATGAAAATCTTCTAAATGGCAATCTACTGTGACATCCGCTTCCACTGGTAACGGTATTTAACCCTGATAGCAATGTTACCACATTGCATCTGTGGTGGACGTTGCAGGACAGCCTGGCACTGCTGACAAAGAATGCTTGTGGACAAAGGTGGTGATGTGACACTTGGCACACCATCCCTATCCATTTCTCATGCTGCTTTGGTGCCAGAGTTCCTCATCTCCTACTCAGCACAGAAGCTCCAGTTTTGTTTATTAGTAAGTCTTTACCCAAATATTTCCAAGCTGGGCAGTTCCTGCAAGGGGCATAGTGTCTCAAGCTTGTTTTTTTCCGCATGAGGAATTCGATGGAAAAAAAAAACATAACATATCAAATCAAAACCTGCTGTTATGAGTTGTGCATTTGACTGAAATTCTGCTTAAAATAAATGGTGTGATTTTTGGGCCTATCCTGTAACACACTTACAAATGGTAATTTACTCTATTCTGGCTGCCTGGGTTTAGGAAAAGACTCAGGTAACTATGTTATTGCCTTAGAGAAAAACAGCTGTGCATTTTATACTATCTGTCTTGGCCAGATTGTAACATGTCCTTATTTGAAGCTTGACAGAGTTTACTAATATCCATCTATAATGACTTCAAAAGAAGTGGGACCATACATGCAAAATATATTTTGCCCCAGAGCATTATAGTGCATACAGAAAAAAATATTTGCACACACTAGCTAACAAGTGAAGTTCAGGTGAGCACACATGATGTGCAGATTTGCATATAATGTAAACCGGATTCTCTGAGATCTCGGGTCATACCTCTCAACTGTACAGATTTTTGCAGAATGTCCAGATTTTTGCCTCATATTTGTGGTCTGTTTCTCATAAAACCGTGGTTTTCTGGCAAATCATTAACTAAAGTCAGAAAATAATGACAGTCTCTTGAATTTCAGACTTCATACCATTCAGAAAATTCATGTTAATGCAAAACCTGTTGTTCTATCAGTTTTCTAAGTTTGTAAGAGCAATATTTTAAAAGTGTCCCTGTTTTTGTGCTTTCGTCCCCGTTATTAATGGCTTTGTCCAGATTTCTTGCTCCAAGAGGTTGAGAGGCCTGATCTCAGTCCATTACAATCTAAAATAGTAAATGTGTTTTTAAGCATGCCATTAGTTTTTTGTCAGGGATGGTAAAGTTACAGTGCAAGAGATGAAACAAGAATGGAACAGCAATGATTCATATGTGGGGAAGGCCAGCTATAAGTATTTCTTTTAATTTATAACCTGCCTCTCATCTTTCTTCCTGCAGTCTAAACTGATGGACTATTACCCCCTTCCCAAATTAATGAAAGTATTGTAACAAAATAATAGGCAGTTGTACAGTCTAAAAAAATGGTAACGTTGTTTTTCCAACTTCAGTTTAGCATCATGTGACTGATGCACACGGCGCAAATCAGTATGAAGCAAATGTTTGCTCAGTGATGACATGAGCCAATGCAGCCTGTAGGTATCAGCTGATGTGTGGATGATAGTTTGAGAGAGAGGCTGCACAATATGCCAGAGACTTTAAACTGTGATAAATATACCTCAGATTTGTAAACATTGTGTAGTGTGCTGTCTTCCACTTTGAATTACTTAAGGTTCACAGCTGGAGTAACTTGGTAATAAATGGCACTCACTTCTTTTGTTTTTTCTCTACATCTTGAGTCTGTTCCTATTTTATCAGTTTAACTTAAGGTTATACTGTTTTATGTATATTATACACATGCAAGAAATATATACATACACACAGACACACACACACACACATGTGTGTATGTGTGTATATATATATATATATATATATATATACACGTGTATAAATATTTAAATGACATCTATATAGATATATCTTTATATATATATATTATATATATATTATATATATATATATATATATATATATTATATATATATATATATATATATATATATATATATATATATATATATTAATATATATACACACACACACACACACACACACACACACACACACACACACACACCTATATCAAACTATATATATGCGTTCTTTCTAGCTATTGATCTGTGAGGATCCTTGGAAGCCTAGCCATGCATTCCCAAGAATTTTGTAGCCCTTGCATTTTAAGTACAAGCTGGGCAGAAATGTAGATGTTACCCTTATCGTTATCCATAACGGACAGAGGTGCCAAATGAGAGGCGAACTTGTGGTTTCCCACTCATTCATTCAGATTATGCCTGAACAGAGTAAGAGACTTGGTTTGCTTTTTTGTGGAGAGGATGACTATCCCAAAGAAGTGGTGTCTCTGTGATACACATCTGTTACTCCAACGTGATCTATTTATGTTGAATAACAGATTAGACTCTCTTGGGCCGGTGTTTATGCCACCATTGGACCTGGTAGATATGGCCGGATGGGGTTGCTTGAGTTTCTAAGTGAGGCAGAGACTGTCCCTCAGTAGTCTGGTAGATACCAAGAAGAACCACAAGGCTTTCAGATGGTCACTGTAGCTTTTATGATTTAGGCCCTTGATTTTTCTTGTTGAGGAAGCATTGTGGTCTTTCAAGTTGTGTCAAGTGTTTGGACTGGCACATGTGTAAGGGGGCATTATACTCAATGATCACCCTAATAAGTGCTGCATACATGGGATGATCCCATCCCTTGACCTGGACACAGTAGGCTGAGCAATGAAAAAGGACTTTCTTACTGTAGTGCAGATATGGTGATTGAACGGCAACTCACTGCCTACATAGGTCCCAGGCCCCTAACTACATGGTGTTTGAAGGACAGCTCATTGTCCGCAAAGGTTCCCAGGCCCCTAACTATGTTATCATATATATATATATATATATATATATATATATATATATATATAGACACAGCATATATATATATATATATATATATATATATATATATATATATATATATATATATATAGACACACCACATATTTATCTATAGACACACACACACATCAAAGTAAGAAACGTACTTTGCTTTATATGGAGTAACTTATGGATAGGGGTAACATGTATATGTTTGCCCGGCTGTGGGCTATTTGTAGGTAAAATGTAAGGGATCTGGGTTACTTGTACATAAAATATAAGGCCTAAGTAATTCTTGGGAATGTGGGGCTAGACTGTACTTTGACTGTACAACGTAAGTGCCAGTTTTCAGGAGTGACCCAGGAGCACAGTCTGTTTAAGTGACTTGCTCAGAGTTAGTTAATAAGCAAATGTAGGTGGAAGAATTCAATTCCTGCACCATGAGCTTACAGAAAGCAGCTCATTAACAGCTCAGCACGTTAATTAAATGTGCCAACTGCCAGACAATTGCTAAAGCACTTACACGCACACGCACATGTCTGTGTTTTGGAGCTGTATATGTTTGTGTGCATGCATATAATGTATATGGTTTTGTTCAGAATATCAACAAAGCAGATAGTATTTTGACTGTTTGTTTGGTGGACTACTGTTTCTATCAACCTGCCTACAGGTATTACACAATGAAGACTCTAGCTTTGTTGGGTCTTTCTTGCAGCTTTTACTAAATTGTTTGCCTGTGTGACCTTTTTACCCTTGGTATAGGATGTTTTGAAGTCACCCTAACATTAAGAACATTAGGCTTGTTTTTAAGTTCTGTGTATTTATAGTCTGGTCAAATAATCCACTTATCCTGTACTGATATGCTCAAAGAAAGTATAAATGTGGCTTGTCTACAATTAGTTGGGTTTAACATGTTTGGCCTGAATGCACCAGTAAAGACTTACAAAATGAACGTTAAAAGTCATTGGCATTCAGATGCCTTTTAGCTAAAATACTTGTATGCCCTTATGAGGTCATATACATTTGTTCCATGGGCCTTCTGTACAGGAGAATTAAGACATTTGCATATGTTCCATGGGCCTTCTGTACAGGAGGTTTAATACATCTGCATATGTTCCATTGGCCTTCTGTACAGGAGGGTTAAGATACCACACAGTGATGACTCAAGCTTTGTATATCTCAAAGGACTGACATTTCAAAATGCAGACACACAATATCCACAACAAATACTGACAGTTCATAATATCCACAGATCAAAATATTGACACATTAAAATAAAGAACTCAACAATCCTAACAAAAACACCCAAATCACACAGTAAATAAATTGCAAAGTTAACTAAACTTAAACACACACACACAAACCCCCTCTGAAAACCATTGCAGTACCATAGGGTGTTGCTTGTCTGAATAGTCATAATATATGGAAAGAGTTTTCTAAGGTAAGATGCAAGGTTAGAGTATGCTGCACCTTAACTTGGAAAAACACTTTCCGTAGCACTACCACTGCACAAGAAGACAGGATCAGACTCTGGATCATGCACCAGAAAACATGCATGCCACTAAATCTGTCACCATATGTAACCATTACTCTAAACTTAACCTACCAGCTCAGACAATGAATCATGCACCAACAAACATGCACAACACTAAATCTGTCACCATACTTAACCCCTTACTGTACCCTAACCTACCAGCAAAGACTATGATTCATGCACCAACAAATATACACAACACTAAATCTGTCACCATACTTAACCCCTTACTGCAACCCTAACCTACCAGCTCAGACTCTGATTCATGCACCAACAAACATGCACGGCACTAAATCTGTCACCATACTTAACTCCTTACTGTAACCCTAACCTACCAGCTCAGACTGTGAATCATCTCCCAACAAACATGCATGACACTAAATCTGTCACCATACTTAACCCCTTACTGTTAACCTAACCTACCAGCTCAGACAATGAGTCATGCACCAACAAACATGCATGACACTAAATCTATCACCATATTTAATCCTTACTCTAACCCTAACCTACCAGCTCAGACAGTGAATCATGCACCAACAAACATGCACAACACCAAATCTGCCACCATATGTAGCCCTTACGCTAACCCTAACCTACCAGCACTCATACTTATTTGCATTCTGACCTGTCAGTGGTCTGATACTGCAATTCACTTTGCCTGCATTCTTTGTGTGTGTGTGTAGATATATATATATACATATATATATATATATATATATATATATATATATATATATATTTATTTATTTATTTATGGGATCCATGCAGATGTTCGAAGTTTCACCACTTCTTCGAACCCACTTCACCGAGTCCACTTGTTCGAAGTAGTGAAACTTCGAACATTGACTTTGGCAGTCACACTACAGTGCAGAATGAGAATATTCCCTTTTCACAGCTGTAGTGCGATATCGGAGTTGGTATATTTAAGTGGGGGGTGTAGGGGGCACAGCGTTTTATTTTTTATTTTTGGGTCGCCTGGGGAACTAGACTTCAGCGAAAGTGTACTTTTGTTGAAGTGAACTTTCTCTGAAGTGTGGGTCTCCTGCTCTATTTTGAATAAATGCTCTTTCGATGTAGAGCAGTAGATCTATATACATACATATATATATATATATTTTTTTTTTATATATATGTGTATATATATATATATATATATATATATATATATATGTATGTATATATATATATATATATATATATATGTGTGTATATATATATATATATATATATATATATATATATATTATATGTATGCATGCATGTGTATTGTGTATGTATGTATGCATGTATGGATGCATGCATGTATATTGTGTGTAAGTATATATATATATATATATATATACGTGTGTGTGTGTAATATATATATATACACACACACACACACACACATAAATATGCATGCCCATCCACAGTCCTTTTTTTTTCCATGGTTGCACATCGGGTTGGAATGTCACTTCAACAAAGACAATCATCTAGAATCAAGGTTCACACCAATGGGTAGCTAGTGCTACCATAGTTGTTCTTCCGTACCATACACAGTGTCACAGCTGTTGCCAGTTTAGAGGGTCTAATCCATTTATTTACTGCATGTCCTTGGAATCTAGAAGGAAACGGGAATCCAAAGAAAACGCATGGGAAGAAACGGAGGACATGCAGACTCTAGGCAGCAGACACCCCAAGCAAAAATTGAACCGGTGAACCTCTTGCTGTGAGAAAATAATGCTATTTACTGTACCTCTGTGGAAAAAGAATCCATAAATTTCACGCAGTGCTATTCTGCACTATAAGTATTGGATTTCTCTGATGTGTGTTATAGTTGTACTATGAAAAAAAAAGACAACCAATGAGAGTATGCAGTGATGTAAAGACAACCAATGAGAGTATGCAGTGGGGGAGTGACTGGAATGTTGAATAACACGAATGGTACTTTGGTCAGCCTTCACCAAATTAACTGTGTGTATAGCTGTGTCCACAGGCTCACCAAATTAGCAGCACACTCAAAGGCCATGTCTGAGGTATAGTTAGGACTCTGTTAGCATGTATGCTTCTGTGTTCACATTTTACCTACATTATGGAAGAAGTTCTGAAAACAGGATGCACATATTCCTACTTTAACATATTTTATTTATATAGCAAAGGGCTTTTGATCTTCAAAAGTCTATGCCTTCCCATGGAGGTGGTTTACATTGGTTATAGTAGGAGTTCTAAGCTGCATATTTGCTTTCATAGACATAGCACAGCTACGTTAGGATTTGTATATAATTATGTTCTGGGATGCATATATATTTCCACAGATATATCTCAGTTAGGATGTGATGCAGGTAGTGTTTCTAACATGCATACATACTTCCATTGACATAGTTTAGGTGTGTTGAAGAGGTATTCCTGTTTGCAGATACATTACATGCTCCAAAGAACATTACAGGAAACATCCTGCTCTCAGAGTACAGGAGTATAAAATGGAGCACTGTATGTATTTATTTATTTTTCTTTCTGTTAATTGTATGGGTAGGCTAGTTCAAGAATCCTTTTTTAGCCATAACATGGGCCATGATGTCTGAGCAGCAGAAATACAGAATGAATCACAGAGATGGAAGGGTAATAATCCAAAAGGAACATAGATTAGGCAGGGTGCATATGTTATTCTACAGGAAAGAGTTTTAAAACAATGCAAATGCGTCTGTATATGTGAGTGGGTGTAGTGCACGTGTCTGAATAGTTAGTGGATCATGTAGTATTTTCTATCTGATTTCTGCTGTGAAAATTTCTTCTTCATGGATCTATTTGCCCATGTACAGCTAGTATCAGTTTAGCTGCTTGTGCAAATGAACGTTACTAGACTCACTGAAATGTAGGACAGGATTGTACTGTAACTGACAATGTTTTCATTACAACTGAAGGTTCCCACAAGAGGCGTATCACCACCATGTATTGTTTATAACTTGATCATGGAATTTTAATAATTCTCCTAGACTGTGGCTGAAAAACAGCCACTTAGTCAGTGTATTTACCAGGCTGATAGGTGATAAAAATTCAAATAAACAGAAATGAAGTAGATATTCTAGACTTGCGGAGACAGCCAGGTGTCCTGATCCTTCATAGAAACTGAACATTTACTGTTTTTGCATAATTATTTTAGTAGTATGCTATATTTTCTCTCTGGATGTATTGTCATCACTTCACAAACAACATCTACCAAGTAAATCAGAGAATAATGCCAATCTGCTGAGGAAACTTTTAGCAAGTGCTGAAGCCAGAAAAATAACATACTGAAAGCTAGACCAGCCTTTTTTGCAGAAGACAAGTCCTCCTTGTACCTCTCATGTAGAAGACATCCCCATACTTCTTTATACCAATTCCATGGTCATACACCAGTGGGGTAAAGGGTAAATTCCACTGGCAGTAAAAGGAGCTTTCTTTAAATTTACTTCACCTTACTGATACTTGCTGAAGGAGCGCTAGAACAAAGGACACGCTCCGTGCTAGAACAAAGGCTACGGTGCTCCTGGAAACCCAGTACTTCATCAGACACCAGCTGGTGTTCTGTGGTATGATCTGCTCCTGGGTACGTTTTATTAACCATACTCCTCAATGATAAAGCAATGAGTGTTTAGTGGATAGCAAAAGAAGTACTTGTTTTCTGTCATGTTTTCCTATTTCTTTGCACTTAACAGGGAGAGGTGAGAAGGTACATTGACACGCATGTACCTAGATTTAGTCGAATACCAAAGCATTTACTGTATTTTTTCTGTCTGTTTGCAAAAAAACTAAAAAAAAAACAAAAAATACTTCTCCTTTCCTAAACTATCCTAGCTAGTTGTTCCAGTGATCAGATTTTGCTGATCCCTGGGCTTTGTATTTGGTTCCTGTGTTCCTCCATTTTCTTGTGTGGCCAGAGGTAGTTTCTTTACTCACCAGTGGGAGTGGGGAGTACTGAGCTGCTTGTTTGTCCTCAGAGGAGTGGTTAGAGACAGAAACTAGTAATTCATTGGCCATTTTGGGTCATTTCCTGTTTTTTCCAGCCCCCTGCTATAAAGCGCGCTTTGGCGGGCTTTTTCAGGCATTAGAGAACTTGGCATAGCTCCTCATCGTCTCCTGCAGAGTTCCTAAGCCAGCAGAGAGCAGAAAAAGCAACTTTCTTGATTATAAGTATTTTTTAAACATTTTATTTTGCATTTTTCGATCTTTTGAGCTTTTCGACTACTGTTTGTGCCTATATTACTGTTTTATTACCTGATTTTCCTGTTTTTCTATGCTTAAATTGTTGATTGCACTTGTTGGCTAAAGTTTTGCTTAAAAGTAACAAACAGGCTAATACACTCAAGTGTACCAGCCTTTGATAGTAATTTAGTCGAATACCAAAGCATTTACTGTATTTTTTCTGTCTGTTTGCAAAAAAACTAAAAAAAAAAACAAAAAAAATACTTCTCCTTTCCTAAACTATCCTAGCTAGTTGTTCCAGTGATCAGATTTTGCTGATCCCTGGGCTTGGTATTTGGTTCCTGTGTTCCTCCATTTTCTTGTGTGGCCAGAGGTAGTTTCTTTACACACCAGTGGGAGTGGGGAGTACTGAGCTGCTTGTTTGTCCTCAGAGGAGTGGTTAGAGACAGAAACTAGTAATTTGTTGGCCATTTTGGGTCATTTCCTGTTTTTTCCAGCCCCCTGCTATAAAGCGCGCTTTTTCAGGCATTAGAGAACTTGGCATAGCTCCTCGTGGTCCCCTGCAGAGTTCCTAAGCCAGCAGAGAGCAGAAAAAGCAACTTTCTTGATTATAAATATTTTTTAAACATTTTATTTTGCATTTTTCGATCTTTTGAGCTTTTCGACTACTGTTTGTGCCTATATTACTGTTTTATTACCTGATTTTCCTGTTTTTCTGTGCTTAAATTGTTGATTGCACTTGTTGGCTAAAGTTTTGCTTAAAAGTAACAAACAGGCTAATACACTCAAGTGTACCAGCCTTTGATAGCAATTTAGTCGAATACCAAAGCATTTACTGTATTTTTTTGTCTGTTTGCAAAAAAACTAAAAAAAAAACCAAAAAATGACTTCTCCTTTCCTAAACTATCCTAGCTAGTTGTTCCAGTGATCAGATTTTGCTGATCCCTGGGCTTTGTATTTGGTTCCTGTGTTCCTCCATTTTCTTGTGTGGCCAGAGGTAGTTTCTTTACTCACCAGTGGGAGTGGGGAGTACTGAGCTGCTTGTTTGTCCTCAGAGGAGTGGTTAGAGACAGCAACTAGTAATTCATTGGCCATTTTGGGTCATTTCCTGTTTTTTCCAGCCCCTGCTATAAAGCTGCTTTGGCGGGCTTTTTCAGGCATTAGAGCACTTGGCATAGCTCCTCGTGGTCCCCTGCAGAGTTCCTAAGCCAGCAGAGGGCAGAAAAGCAACTTTCTTGTTTATATGTATTTTTAAACATTTTATTTTGCATTTTTCGATTTTTTGAGCTTTTCGACTACTGTTTGTGCCTATATTACTGTTTTATTACCTGATTTTCCTGTTTTTCTGTGCTTAAATTGTTGATTGCACTTTTTGGCTAAAGTTTTGCTTAAAAGTAACAAACAGGCTAATACACTCAAGTGTACCAGCCTTTGATAGCAATTTAGTCGAATACCAAAGCATTTACTGTATTTTTTCTGTCTGTTTGCAAAAAAACTAAAAAAAAAACAAAAAATACTTCTCCTTTCCTAAACTATCCTAGCTAGTTGTTCCAGTGATCAGATTTTGCTGATCCCTGGGCTTTGTATTTGGTTCCTGTGTTCCTCCATTTTCTTGAGTGGCCAGAGGTAGTTTCTTTACTCACCAGTGGGAGTGGGGAGTACTGAGCTGCTTGTTTGTCCTCAGAGGAGTGGTTAGAGACAGAAACTAGTAATTCGTTGGCCATTTTGGGTCATTTCCTGTTTTTTCCAGCCCCCTGCTATAAAGCGCGCTTTGCTTTTTAGAGAACTTGGCATAGCTCCTCGTGGTCCCCTGCAGAGTTCCTAAGCCAGCAGAGAGCAGAAAAAGCAACTTTCTTGATTATAAGTATTTTTTAAACATTTTATTTTGCATTTTTCGATCTTTTGAGCTTTTCGACTACTGTTTGTGCCTATATTACTGTTTTATTACCTGATTTTCCTGTTTTTCTGTGCTTAAATTGTTGATTGCACTTGTTGGCTAAAGTTTTGCTTAAAAGTAACAAACAGGCTAATACACTCAAGTGTACCAGCCTTTGATAGCAATTTAGTCGAATACCAAAGCATTTACTGTATTTTTCTGTCTGTTTGCAAAAAAACTAAAAAAAACCCAAAAAAATACTTCTCCTTTCCTAAACTATCCTAGCTAGTTGTTCCAGTGATCAGATTTTGCTGATCCCTGGGCTTTGTATTTGGTTCCTGTGTTCCTCCATTTTCTTGTGTGGCCAGAGGTAGTTTCTTTACTCACCAGTGGGAGTGGGGAGTACTGAGCTGCTTGTTTGTCCTCAGAGGAGTGGTTAGAGACAGAAACTAGTAATTCGTTGGCCATTTTGGGTCATTTCCTGTTTTTTCCAGCCCCCTGCTATAAAGCGCGCGGAGTTGCCACTGTTGCACACAAGAGCAGCGGTGGTTTAACAAGGTTAAACTATTCGGGCTACCTAAATTCCACTCTTCAAATTTTCCCTTAAATCTACCTTCCTCGAACTGTACTGCCGATCTAACCAGCGTATCCTATAACTAAAAACTTCATCTCTACTTGATTCCCAAGTAGACTATTCTCTATCTGTAAAGCCTAGCACTTGCTCCTACAGTACTTGCACCTTGATAAAGCACTATTATTATAGATAGTACCCCACCAGCCTAGAACCCACATCCCCCGGAGTCTTTTGTAAGTTTTTTATCTATTACTTCTAGCATGTCGAGGGATCAGTTGCTAGTGTCCTCTCCTGCACAACTGGTGAACCTGGGAATATTGAGGCAATGTTAAAATTGCCTCATGTACACAGACAATCCTCTCCTTCTCCCACAAAACACAAATACATGCAAGAGATGCAACTATACGGCCAAACTGGAGGCTGAGCTCTCTCAACATAGGACTGGCAAGACCAGACAGGAGGAGAAGGTAACCACACACACTACATACCCAGTCACACATAGTACCATCACAACTTCAAATCATACACATAATCACACAAAGACATACTCGGAGGCTCTGACCAAAAATCTACCAAAAGAGCAGAGGCCTCCAAAGCAGACACCCAAACAACTACCACCTCAGGACCCAACACATGCATCACATAGACCATACAGTCAGTGTCAAACAGTCACAGCCCTTAAGGCCAAACACAATGCCAGACACACTCGTCATTGGTGACTCCATAGTCAGGCACACTGACGTCCCGCTCACCAGACTGAGTAAGGAGAAGGTCACAGTAAGCTGCCTGTCGGGCGCTAGAATCTGCCACATAACGCAAGCACTCAGGTCTCTCAACAGCAAGTACAAGTACGACTCAGTCATTGTCCATGCTGGTGTCAATGACCTGAGGCGTACCTCCTTGGACTACATGAAAAGAGACATTGAGGAGCTCTCTGATTATGTAGCCCAGGCAGGTATGACTCTGACCTTGAGCAGTATCCTACCTTCACCTAGAATGATGCCACAATACAGTGATAAGATGATCAGCTTTAATAATTGGCTTAAATTTTGGTGTCATTCAAAGGGGATCCAATGTCTGTCTGCCTGGGATGACATGCTGGACAAGCCACGCTGCTTCGCAAGGGATGGCTTGCACCTGTCACTCCTGGGCTTCCGGATATTGGCAAAGGCTCTTGCCACCCCCATAGTGCCTTTTTTAGGCAAGGCTCAAATTCTAAACCTACCACCCTAGAACACAAAAAAGGAAAAAAACTAAGGGTAATGCTGCTCAATGCCAGAAGTCTCAATCTCAAGATGCACGCACTCGAGGCCCTTCTCAGTATGGAGAACATCGATGTCTGTGCTGTGACAGAAACCTGGTTCAAGGCTCCTGAGAGCACCCCAGCACTATCAGGTTTCACCTCATATCATGCGTTCCGGCCCCAAAATCCGGACAACACCAAGAAAGGAGGGGGGGTGTCCATATTCATAAAGGACACACACACCTCAAGGTTGGTGGCAATGCACGATGCATCGGAGACCATCCAGGTGCAATTAACCATAGGCAAGACTGCTCTGCAATTTGTAGCATGTTACAGGCCACCCTCTCAAACTCAGGAACCTCACATGGCCTTCCTGAAAACACTGGAGGGGATAAATGTATCTCCAAATACCATCATACTAGGTGATTTCAACTACCCTAATATAGACTGGGAACACTACTCAAGCCCAAACGCTGTAGCCCAAAGGTTCCTGGAGTTCATAAACTCAAATGCCATGGAACAACTAGTCACCATCCCCACAAGAGGAGAAAACATACTTGATCTCATCATCACGAACATGGGATCACAATGTTCAACACCGGAAGTATACCCCTCACTGGTGAGATCAGATCATAAACTAATCTCGCTGGAGGTCCTCATCCCACCCCCACCTGAAATAAAAAAGACCACAGTGAAAAACTTCTCAAAAGCCGACTTCACACTTCTAAAAACTAGTGTGGTCTCCTTTAAGGCCCCTGAGCCAGTGGTAAACATTACTCAAACCGCTGAATCACTTACAAATGCCTTCTACCAGCACCTACAGGACTGCATGGATCAGGCAATCCCAAACAAAACTAAGACTCTTTGTACCAAAGGCAAGCGTCCAGTCTGGTGGACCCCAGCCATAAACAAGCTGTACAACAAAAGGAGGAAGCTACTACAAGATAGAGCAAAATCCTTGAAAGGTAAGACACCTTTGATCATTATAAATAAAAAACTAAGAGCTCTCATAAAATCATCCAAGGCAAATTCTGAGAGAAAAATCGCAAAGGACTCAAAAGACAATCATAAGGCCTTCTTTAGCTATGTTAGAAACCTAGGAGGAAACTCCCAGATATGCTCAGAATTAGTTCAAAATGATGTGAAGATTACTGAACCTACACACATTGCCAACATACTGGCTGACAGGTTCAGTGCAAACTTCTCCCCCCCTCCCCCCCAAAAGGAGAGATATCTATACCAGAGGATTGTAGCCCCCCCAAACATCTCCAACGCCCAGGTGAGAACTGCTCTCTCCAAGGCAAAAAACACAGCATCCATGGGACTGGATGGTGTCCCCGGCTGTGTGCTCCACGAACTCAATGAGGAATTAAACCCGCAGTTAGGACAGCTGTTTAATCTTAGCCTCACCTCAGGATACGTACCCAAGGAGTGGTGCACGGCGACTGTGGTCCCACTTCACAAGGGCGGTGCCTCCACCGACCCTGGAAATTACCATCCCATTAGCTTGACAAGCCATATCTGCAAAGCCATGGAGAGGATCATTATGGAACTCATAAATAAAGACATAGGGAACTTGCAGACTTTGGATCCATCCCAGTTTGGCTTTGTCAAAGGCAGATCATGCCTTTTAAACTTGGTTGACTTTTTCGAAACAGTCACCAAGGCCATTGATGAGGGCAAGGCAGTCCATACAGCCTACCTCGACCTGGCAAAGGCCTTCGACACAATACCCCACTCAGGTATCATCAAAAAACTCATCAGCTTAAATGTAAACCCATACATCACAAGATGGGTTGCAAACTGGCTAAGTGACAGAACCCACAGGGTCAGAGTTGCTGGCGCCATGTCAGACTCAAAGCCTGTCACAAGTGGTGTCCCACAGGGCTCAGTCCTGGGACCACTCTTGTTCGGCATCTACTTTTCTGAAGTACAAGCAAACACAGGAGGGTTATGGCTGACAAAGTTTGCAGATGACTGCAAACTGGGCCATAGTCGAAAACACATCTGACACAGATATCCTTCAGAAGGGCCTCACAGAAATGGATAACTGGTGCCAGAGCCATGGCCTAAAGTTAAACGCCAAGAAATGCATAGTCATACCCTTTGGGAAAAACAAGGTTACCCTAGCTACCATATAGGTGGCAATCCACTGAGCACAGAAGAAGTCATCAGGGATCTGGGGACCCAGGTTGACAGTAACCTTTCGTTTGACACTCATGTTGCCAAAGTAGTTAGGAAAACCTTCTACATTGCCCACCTGATCATGAAGGGATTCACATCTAGATCTAGGGAGGTCATAGTCCCCCTGTACTCATCACTCATTAGACCTATGATTGAGTACAATGCCCCATTCGGAATGTATCTGACCCGACACCTGCAGCAGCTGGAAAGGCCCCAAAAGTTCCTCACCAAAAGGATAAAGGGTCTCAAAATATGTCTTATGCTGCCCGACTGAAAGAACTCCAGCTCTATTCAGTCGCATACCGCTTGCTCAGAGGTGACCTGTGCCTGACATATAAGGCCATGTCAAACCCAGAATTGATGAATATGCTTCACCTCAAAAAAATCTAGATCCCTCAGAACCACAAGGCGGGAGACTTAAACCTTGACACGGTTATTAATAGAACGTGCTGGAGGGACAGATTCATCACCCAGAGACTCCCTATGCTGTGGAACAAAATCCCAGTACATGTGAGGCAGAGCACCTCGCTGGCCTTGTTCAAGAGGAATCTTGACCAATGGATGGGAGATCGCAGATATACCCCAGGGATTACTTCAGTGTCACTGCTTGACAGAGGCACAGCAAAATAATAGGCATAGTTCTCTTCAAACTAAAGGGGTGGCGAAAGCCACATATCTATGGGCTAGGCTTATAAATGCCCTTGGGCAGATAGCCTAGTATGAACCTATGAACCTATGAAGTGTTGGATACATATCAAACACAACATCCGTAAGTAATTCCAGCTTGCGGTTTCCTATGTGATATTATTTTACCCTTCCTGAAAGTCTCTGGTCAGTATTCAAGTCCTGGACTTCTGTTAATATGAACAGTGCGATATTATTTTTTAAACCTTTTGCAGCACTAGAATTTGATCAGATAGTATTTTAATGGAGTCATTTTATTTATTCATTAGTTTTCCCTTTATATTCAAGGGAAGGAACATTCGTAGACTTCGTTCCTCCCCTTGCCATTGTGGATGTTGCAGTGGTGCTCCTGCAGCAAGAAATGCAGTGAGGTTTAGAGGATGAGGGGATATTGGTACACGCGTGAATGGGTGGTAGTACTGGTACACGGGATGGGTGGTGGTACTGGTACAAGTGGGGGATGGGTGGTGGTACTGATACAGGCAGGGATAGGTGGTAGAAATAGTACATGCAGGGATAGGTGATGCTACTGGTACACGCAGGGATAGGTGATGGTACTGGTACACAAGGGGGATGGATGGTGGTACTGTTACATGCAGGGGATGGATGGTGGTACTGGTACATGTGGATGGGTGGTAGTACTGGTACATGCAGGGATAGGTGGTGGTACTGGTACATGCGGGGAATGGGTGGTGGTACTGGTACATGTGTGGATTTGTGGTAGTACTGGTACACGCAAGGATAGGTGGTGGTACTGGTACACACGGGTATGGGTGGTGCTACTGGTACATGTAGGGGATGTATGGTGCTACTGGTACATGGGGATGGGTGGTGGTATTGGTAGACACGGGGATGGGTTGTAGTACTGGTACACGTGTGGATGGCTGGTGGTACTGGTACATGTGTGGATGGGTGGTGGTACTAGTACACAGAGGGATAGGTGGTGGTACTGGTACACACAGGGGATGGATGGTGGTACTGGTACACGCAGGGGATGTATGGTGGTGCTGGTACATGTGTGGATGGGTGGTAGTATTAGTACACGTGGGAATAGGTGGTGGTACTGGTACATACGGGGATGGGTGGTGGTACTGGTACATGTGGGGGATGGGTGGTGGTTCTGGTACACACGGGGATGGGTGGTGGTACTAGTACATGCAGGGATAGGTGGTGGTACTGGTACATGTGGGGGATGGATGGTGGTGCTGGTACATGCAGGGGATGGATGGTGGTACTGGTACATGCAGGGGATGGATGGTGGTACTGGTACATGCAGGGGATGGATGGTGGTACTGGTACATGCGTGGATGGGCGGTGGTACTGTTACATGGGGGAATGGGTGGTAGTACTGGTACATGCAGGGGTAGGTGGTGGTACTGGCACACGTGGGGAAATGGGTGGTGGTACTGGTACATGCATAGATGGTTGGTAGTACTGGTACACACAGGTATAGGTGGTGGTACAGGTATATGCAGGAGATGGATGGTGGTACTGGTACATGCAGGGGATGGATAGTGGTGTACTGGTACATGCATGGATGAGTGTTAGTAAAAGTACACGCAGGGATAGCTGGTGGTACTGGTACATGGGGGAATAGGTAGTTGTACTGGTACATGTGGGGGGGGTGGTTGGTGGTACTGGTACACATGGGGGGGAAGGATGGTGGTACTGGTACACACACGGGATGGATGGTGGTACTGGTACATGCGGGGGATAGCTGATGGTACTGGTACACACGGGGGATAGGTGGTGGTACTGGTACACGGGGATGGGTGTTGGTACTGGTACACATGAGGATGAGTGGTAGTAAGTGGGAAGTGTTAGTACTGAATTACTGATCATGCTGTACCTCAGGTTATCTCAGGATCTCTTTGACAGCAGGTACCAAGGATGTTGTCTTACACGCACACACACACACACACACAATCTGATCTTTAGAAAGCCTGTGGTTAACCCACCTTGTGAATTTACTACCATCAGCATCCATCAGTAAGACTTTGATGACAAGCAGCAGATGAATTATCTTAACTGGAAATTTCCCTCCAGGTGAAATGTAGCTGTTGAGTGCTGCTTGTTTTTTTTCTGTTGATTTAAACTAGCTGGCAACATGTTTGTTTCTGCTCCAAGGAAGAGAACACAATGAACCTTTAATACTCTGGCTACCTCCCTACCTGTATCCAAAGACCTGGACCACTAGCAATGTAGGTGGCACCCAGAGTCTGGCCGAATGAACACCTGTAATAGGGTCCCTCGAGTGTGCCTAATCTAAGACCTTTTGTGCATACAGGATTCAATATGCTGAATTCCATGTAGATTTATCTGTTTCCATACACCCATCCTGTCTCTTCCTATTTCTACCAACCAGAGTAACTAGTGAGCCCTTCCCTCTCATAGCTCTACTTGAAAATTAAGTATGGTCTTCCTACCTTTCAGCTTCATTGGCAGACTTTCAAGTTCCCACCATTCTTTTGTAATATCAATCTCTCTCACAGCCCTCAAAGCTTTCATCTCATGGTTTTCTCATATAGCTTCAGAATTTTGATTCTGTAATGAAAGTAGGAACTTATTTTATCTCTATTCTAGGGTGCGGACACCTATAATACACCTAGCATTGCAGGCATGACCTTACCAGTGTGCTCTCTCTTTTTTATTTCCCTTCTGTTACATCCCAGTATATTTTGATATGTTGCACTGACTGCAGTGTGTGCCCTGTGTTCATATTTGCAGTGGCATGTCTGACAATGAGGTAGGAGCTGATCTGTAGACTGGCACCCCTCACACCTTTGTTGATTCTAGGACCTAGTTTTAGATGGGGAAAAAGAGGGTATTGAGTAAAACACTGTGAGGGTTATTTTGTTAGATATCCACCAGGAGACCACCAGCACAGCACTGGGTACAAAGCATTGCGCATTCCTTAATGGGAAGGAGGGTCAGGGGTATTGCTGATAGGCTGACCTCAGATGGACAGCTGAGAGTTTGAGGGAGGAACATTTGAGGGGACAATGCAAAGAACAAAATACCTTTCTATAGCTGCAGAAGATTCCAGATGGAAGGATAAAGAGTGTTAAAATGACCACATGTCACAGGGTTTCCAGCTGATATAAAACAACTGAAAAAAACAGGCAATGCACAGCAGCTGCAATTCTGATGGAGGAAACTCTTTGCTTATAATACAGGATCCGCTGTAACATTTCTTATCATGGTATTATTGTAATGGATTGTTAACATTGGTTTAGGTATGAGTCCGTTTCTGGTGTGGTATTAGAACCTGTACCTTTTTGGGGTAGATGCAGGTGGCAGGTGACTATGAACTATTTGTACCAACTGAGGGTTTCTAAGTCCTTTTACCTTCCCTCAAATGTCTGCCTTGGTTGCACCTTAAGTACATTATGCAGAAGTTTCTCATATCGAATTCAGACTCCTCAATATTTCCTGGTCCCATCCTTCATAAATCCAAGTAAAACTTCCTTATTCATTTAGTGCTTCATCGGAGCAGTTTGCAAGGTGCCATAGTTAATGGCTTTCAGCTGCGGACATGAAGCAATTAATTTAAACTTCCTGTTGTAATCCAGTCACTGTGGACAATGCTATATCTTCCTAGTGGTTGTACTTGGTTGCTGATTGCTGAAATGAGATAATGGGGAAAAAAATTAACTCTAGACCATAGCATAATCTAAAAAGACTTGAATTTTGTC
Source organism: Protopterus annectens (assembly GCF_019279795.1). Lineage (NCBI taxonomy): Eukaryota > Metazoa > Chordata > Ceratodontiformes > Protopteridae > Protopterus > Protopterus annectens. Next base: position 122,634,829 of record NC_056739.1, on the reverse strand, counting down.
TTCCTGGTAGTAGAAAAATATTGTCATTATGATGTCAAACGTTTTATTGAAAAGATCTAGTAGAAAATTGAACTACTGTGCTCAAGAATTTTTTGGTCAACCGCAGTAAATATTTAATTCTATATGTACATTTTCTAATCAACCTGTTCTGTTGAGGATTGAGTTTGTAACAAGGTGAGAAGGGCAAATCAGAGGTTCGTATCCTCAGCAATAATCTGCAGCTTATTCTGTTTGAGCTGCAGGCAGGTTGAGTGATGTAATTCCTCTGGTGGGTTGTGTCTGCCTCAAGGCCTCCTCAGAGTGGTTTGTACCCTGTACACCTCCCACATTGTCTGTCTTCTGATTTTCTCTCCCAAGATATGTAACCCCCCACCAAACCTAAGATAGTTGCTTCCCCTCAACTGCAATCAGTTTTTTGCAACAGAAGATCATGCATTCTGATTTAAAGGTGTTGATCTTCATCCCAATCGCTTCATACTTATCCGTGAATGGTTCCAGTGCATGTGGTAGATCGCAGTCACTTATGGCTAACAGGGCTTCATCTTCTGCAAACAGCAAAAGTATAGCCCTCCTTTGTTAAGGAAAAAAGCTATAACCTTCTTGTCCCTATAGATTTTATCCTTCCATTTTCTCTCACTTCCTTAAGCATGTTTGTAATCCTTGTGGATGTCTGCATCAATGAGCTCGAAGACAAGTAGAACATAGGTAAAAATGTAGTTTCAGCAAAAGGATTCTTGTCTTTTAATAATTATTGCAACAAATTGGTTGCACCTCCACTGTGCTCGCGTACCACTCGTTTGCTTGTTTGAAGTGAATTTCCCACGCTGTCTTGTTGACTAAATGTTCATATTTATTTAATGGCATGAGTTAGCTAAGGTGTCACATTACAAACAACTGCTGTGGGGCTCTTTCTTCTTTACGTTGCCAAAACAGTAAACAAACAATATCAAGATAATGGTGTTGTCTTACATCAGGGTGCTGTAGTCTCATAGGATTTATTGTCAGATATAGAAACACCTTCTACTTTTGTGAGATAGACTTGAGTTGTTTCTGTACTTACAGCAACCTGCTCTTGTCACTCCTTAGTGGAGCTTTAAATGAAAAACAAATAACTACATTGATTTCTTATTATTGTTTAAAGTCAGAAACATGTTTATATCTCTGGATTGTTAGTATCTTTTCTGGAGGAAAACAAAATGTTTTTGAACCTTTTTGAAACATTAGTTATCCAAATCTGTTGACATTCACTGATTACCTTTGTTGAACTTGTTTTTTTTTTTTCTGACAGAGCATTGTCTGATGTCACACTGCGATGAATGTCACCGGAATGCTTAATGTTGGAGCACACTGAGTAGGTATAATGTTTCTAAAGCTACTTTCATCTTCTCCCTTACTGTTCACCGTGTCATCATAGTCCAGTGTGATGTTTGTCCTACTTGGCCCCTGACAGATGTTTTCTGACCTGCTTCATCCTACAAACAAATACACAGTGGAGTCTGTATACCAAATGTTCTTAGTCATTAGGGTCACTGGCAGGGCAGCTCGGATAGCTCAATGGGTTGATCTTGCAACTGTGACTGCATTCTATTTTATCATTCTGATGCCATGACTTGTAACCTTACATCAAGGGCAGTGCGTTGACGCTTGCTACATTCTACCCCTCTCATAAAGCTTCCATTTTTGCTCTACCCTTGATTTTTCCATTTCTCGTTTAGAAACTTTGCTAATCTTCTCATATTCAAATCCTTCCTCCATCTCTGGGTTGGTCCTCCATCTTGGAGTCTCTTCCCAACACATATTGTCAGCCTCAGGATGGAATAGTGTTATTGCTTCAGAGCTAATGCTTTCAGTGTATATTCTGAATGTTAGTGAGGCTGTGCTTTTTAACAGCTCCCACTAATTTTTCTATTTTTTATTAGACTTAGTTGGTTAGGTGGATGTTAGCTGTTTATAGAGTTATCATCACACGGCCTTCCAGAGTAGTTTGTAACATAAAACTGATTATTTTACAACCCGATAAAAACTGTATTCAGCATGCATACTTGCTCCAAGAACTGTAGTAACTTGGAGTGACTGAAAAGTTCTGAGACGCTGTAACCTCAGACTTTGGATATATTTACTATATTTGCTTTTTAAGGCTTTCATTTCCAGGAATTGCTGTTGTGGTCCACAGAATTTCAACAGGGACCCATACAGAGTACTTAATATTATGACAGTGATTTGACCTCTTCTGGATTCATGATCTTGTCAGGATGGAGGGGTGTGCATATTCCTGTGGTCCTGATAGCTATGCTGTCTGGAGTTTTGTGATCCTGTTAGGATCAGCCATAACAAATTAGACTAAAAGGGATCAGAAAACTAAATTAGTTCATTTTGAAGAACCAGAGAACCTTTTCTAGAACAGGGATACTGGGACACCCCCATGAAACCAGATTTTGCAATTTTGGTTTGTGACCTACACAGTATAGTCAGGATATGTCCAGCAAAGCTGTATGGAGTTCCCATTTTTGCTAACCTCCCTCAAGATGAAGGGTGTGGATTTAGTGCAATGCCAGATAAATGGCAGGCAGACGTGGCTGGATTATAATGGACCAGACTCAGACGTGGCTGGATTATAATGGACCAGACTCAGACGTGGCTGGATTATAATGGACCAGACTCAGCAATGGAAAGTTGGAAACTGAGTCTTGGATGTGCAGCATGACCCCACTGCTGATGGAGCTAGAGTTTGTGCAGCAGATGTAAAAGTACCAGGTAGCTGGCCTTCCCTCTACACACACCATTGTCTCAGAAATCCAGACTTCTTGCTTGGAGATGGTTTATGCCATGTTGAGGAATTGTTCCTTGGGAGAGGCCCAGGGCAATGTGCAGATACTTAAAAGCTCCCATCTGTGTGCTGTTCAGCTAGAGTTTGTGCCAGTATATGAAAGGATTGCTTCACTGTGACAGTGAGGTGCAGAAAGAAGTGCTCCAGTTTGTGTATGCTTACTTCACGGCTATTCAGGCTATTGAGCTTTGGTGGAGAATGTGGCCACGCTGATTGACAGAGTACAGATGTCTGAAAGTTCTGCACCCACATAGGAAGTGATGATGGTGGAGAATGTGGCCGAGCTGCTTGACAGAGCGCAGATGCCTGAGAGTTCTGCACCCACATAGGAAGTGATGATAGTGGAGAATGTAGCCACGCTGCTTGACAGAGTACAGATGTCTGAGAGTTCTGCACACACACATAGGAAGTGATGATGGTGGAGAATGTGGCCACGCTGCTTGACAGAGTATAGATGTCTGAGAGTTCTGCACGCACATAGGAAATGATGATGATACTTGGAAGGATGGGATGGGGAGGACTGCCTTGTCTGAACTGAGCCTATGTGGTGAACTGGCACTGGACATTTGTTATAGTTATGGACTGTCCACAACAAATATTATCAAACAGTTTTGATAGTGGACTTCTTGCTGATGGATCATTGTAGAAGTAATGTGTCACAGCTGATATGATGTGGAGGTGTGACCTGCCCGTACCAGAGATGTGAGGTGTGGACAAACTAAGCAACTCAACTGAACAGCATGGTCTTCCTGAATTTACTGTATTTACCACCTTAGTAGCCACAGCCAGCTTACCTAGGTAACTGACCTGTATTGATCTAAATTAAAATGTTAAATTACTTTTCCTATTGCTCAGGATGTGGACCAAATAACACAGGAGTATATTATTAGGAATGTCAACAGTTCCAGAAGCAGTCACATTTTGGCTCTTGTAAATGCGTTGCAGTTCCACAGCAACATATGTTTGGCAGTTCAGGCAGAGGATTACAGCTATGAGCTTCTAACGATATGCTTCCTGTCAACCAAGACTTTATTTCCTAAGGAAACACAAAGGTCCGGTCAACACGCAGCACCCAATAAAGGCAGCCACATCATAAAGCAGTCCAAAACGACAATATAGCAATAATTCCATGAAAGGAGAGTTGAATAAAATAAAACGAGGTTTTATTCCAGATTAAGCGCTTTCTTTTCCAAAACAGAAACTTCATCAGAATCTACTGACATCACATTCCTCCTTCATTAAATAGGTACACCCATTATTATGAAAACAATATAAATTTTAATTACATGCATAAAATAATTATATTTAATACTTTTACAATATTAAAATCTATTGATGTTAATAACAATTGGCTTTTAATTTTAATGCAGGTATCAAGGAAACATGGTCATTGACCGGACCTTTGTGTTTCATTTGGTGTTTACTGGTTTGGTATTTCATCCTTGGTTATTAGTTTATTTCCTAAGGCACAATTTGTCTACTGTGTGACTCTGAGCAAGTCACTTGACCAGATACTGCTCTGGGGTTGTTAGGGAACTGGGCTAGGCTCCTCAGTGGTCTCCTGAACCACTTGCCTAGTAACTACATATGAAGCTATGAGCCTATGATGCTGCAAAGCTGGAAGAGGCTAGATTACTGCAGAAACAGCTTAAAGTAAGTTATCAGGAAACTAAATGGTCCTAATGGTAGCTCTTGGTGGCAACAAAGGAATTCTTCCTCTCAAGCATTTTTCAAAATGACTGTTGTCTGTGAATAAGTGGCTGCCTTACAGCAGAAGCAGCTGAATATATTTATTTCCACTTTTCCATACAAATTGTTATGAGAGAAATATTGCTGGGCAAAAGGAAGACTTGCATAAAAGATATCCAGGCACCACACACTTTGCAGGGAGCTACTACTAACACAGATAAGGGTCAGGTATAATATGAAATACAGGGAAGAGTTATAGTAGCATGTGTAGGTTACAACAATTTCATATATTTAATAGACTGTTTACAGCACCTGTAAAAGCTATAAAGATTTTTGTACAAAATATATATTACTAGAAACATTTGATTTCTTCCATTGGCTCCCATGATTTTGTTAGGGGATTGGAATGCAGTTTTAAGTTAAAGCAAGACAGTCCCCCCCCCCCCCATTGAACTGTGCAAGGTAGCTGGAAAGGCATGGAAATTGTTTAAAAACATTATCTGCATAATTTGACAGATTACTTTTGACAAAATTGGTTTAAGCCTCATTTCATTAGGACTTGTCAGTTATTCTAAAGCTGAAGGACTCTGTTGACATTTTGAAAGCATTGGTCAGTCTTCATAAGACTTAAGGAACCACTTTTGAAGTGCAGATCTTTTAGGAAATCATTAGCAGCAGAAATGTTGTCAAACCAAGACTTTTTGAGCCAAAATGTAAACAGAGTTTTATATGGAAGAATTTGCACTACCAGGCAGTACTTATATACTTTTGCGATTTATTTAAGATGTTCATATATAATAATTTACATTACTAAAGCATAGAAGTCAGCATGTAAGTAAAAAACTGTCTCAGCTAGATAACTGATTGGAGCGGGTATGCACATTTCTTCAAGGTGGCCCAGTGTATCTATTTATTTATTTATTTACATTTGTTGACTGAGCTAATCTGACTGGACAAAAGCCACTTTTCAGCACAGTCCTTGGGGAAAACGTTTCACACACATAATATCAGTAAGCAACAAAGTTACACTGTATATTATAAAATATTTTAATAAGCAGATTCTCTAATAAGCTAAGAGGCTTCTAAATGTTTTGATTTGCTAAACAGGAACCTATTACGGAAAATAGAATTCTGCACCTACTAAATACATCACAGTTATTTAGGATGTATACCAGCCTACATTTCCTCCTATCTCACTAAATGGCCAGAATCTACATTTTCTTCCTATATCTAATGGACCAGGTAAGGTCTCCAACCCTATTTGTTTTAACAATAAATCCATTACTCTGTAAGATATTTGATAGCTTGGTTAGCATAAAGATTGGTGACCAGGAGTTTTCTTTGTAGTTGATTTACTAATATTCACATTTTTTGTGTAATCAATCTACTAATGATCACAAAAATATGTTCAAAACAAAATGGTCATAAAAATTAGTTACGCAGGCTGAAACTATCATAGGCTTCATAATTAGCTTGGGTAATTCTAAGAAGCCCCCATACCCACTTTAACCACAAGGCAGTATAATTTAGACAAAATTTCACTAGGACCAGAAATTAAATTTTGGGGTGTTTAATTTACAATCCTTAAATGTCATGATGTAATGTCTAAATTATTACAAAAACAAGTAAAACCATAAGATGTAAAGCTAGCAATCATTTCTTTATTTTTTATTAGGTGGCACCATTAATGTTCTCAAATCATGTCATGTTTCAAGTGACCTGTGTACAGACAACCAAATGCAGTGTTTTATTCAATAATGGATCAGTTCAGTGGTGTGGGTAGTAGCACAGTGATCTCTCTCTCTGGAGTGACTAGTTGTGCCTTTTAAAAGAAGACAGCATAAAGAATATGTTTTTCTAACTCTGATAGATACACACTGGATAAAGATTAATTTGCTGACTGTGGCCAATCCTAGATCTTTACTAATGTTGTCTTTTTCATGTCCTGCGCATTTATTCTGAAATCATAAGTTGTCTTTTTTTCACAAAGCATCATGATGCTACGTTTACTGACATTATCGTTGCGGTAATTACTACTACTACTACCTCCACATACAAATTTTTTGTAGATCTGGAGGAACTTTAGTGTCTTTTGTTTTGAAGTGAGTATTGTTACTGTTTTGTAGTCATTAGTCTATGTGGCTCTCCAGATGCCGTTTTTTGGAATTTACATCCAATGTAAATAGCCTCAAAAGAAGTATCCCCAGACTTCCAAGATGGCTGCACACTGATCAACAGCTTAATTTCATCTCTCCCAATGTGAAAAAAAAAAAACTCCGCAACAAAGGCTAGTAATTCTGCCAGCTTTAGTAAATCCAGTTACTGGCTAGTATTTACATTGTCTGGATGTCAGCAAAGAAGAAACTTAGAGAGTCTGAAAGAAAATCAGCTAGAAAAGGTGAATAAACACTGACTGAGGAGAATCCTGCAGCTGGTAATGCAGTTAAAGCTCCAGCTTTGGTACAAGAGATGGCTTCCACTAATTTAGAGGAAAAGCAAATTGAATGTGCTCAGAGATGATTTAATAAATGAAATATTGAAGGAGTGTATCAACTCAAGTAATGATTATTTACTATATACCAGGCAGAAGAGAAGCAAATTTATCCCAGCAATCAGGGAATGTCTAGAGGTAGATTTAAAATTCAAGCTGCTATATCTAGTTGTTTTCAGAATATTTTTCCTGGAGGATCAAAGTCATATTTTGATGCAGAACGGGCTAAGGACAAAATAAAAAAAGCATGCCTAACAAAATCAAAAGAAGGGGGCTCTACATTTTATTCTTATAATAAAGCTTATAGAGAGACTTTGTCAGTGAAACCTTTTCCAATGTTTCAAAAGAAAATACTTGAGAGACCGAGAAAAGCACAGGAGTTGACTAGAAGAATTTGAAGCACCTTGGACTTGAACCAGAGTGTGGGGTTTGGAGATGAACAAAACATCAAACAGCAGCACTGAAATTAATGAATAAATGTGATGGTATAAATCAATCACATTTGTGAAATATGACTTTACAGGAAAATGTGGCTGAGAAAGATTTGACTTTTGTTGACTTTGCTCAACTTGTGGGAGGAATGAGAATGAATATACCCCACTTCTTGCCATTAATGTTTGGCTGGACACTAAAAGGAAAAAAAAAGAAAATAACTGTAAGTAAAACAGTTTTTGTTCTTAACAGTATTTACATAAAATATTTCATGATATAAATCACATGTTATATAGTAAAGCATTTTCAGTGATTGTGATAAAGATACTAAAGTAAAGAAGTGCTTTTTTCTTTTTTAGTTTTAAAAAAATGTAGGTATAACAATGTAGAAAGAGAAGAAGGCTGGACAAAAGCACACAAGTTATTATGCTGTAATCTTGGGGTGGGGATGGTGTGTATAAATGCTCTGGTTATAATATATGTAGAGTAGAGATATTTTTCTCTTATATTTGCGTAGGTAAATGTCTTGATTAATGCCCTAGGCTTAATTTAATAAGTTTTTATGTAATCATGGGGTTTCTAATAATAAGAGAACACTTTGAATGTAATGAAACATTTTCTTTTAACAAATAAATGTTTAGTATGAGTTGAGAAGTCTGCAGATATGGATCAGTGTGGTTTTATAGAGTGAAGGCAAACATTAATAGAACAATGATGATCCAGAGCGAAGCAGAATGTAAGAAAACATTGCTGCTGCTGTTGGTGGGTCTTGATGTAGAGGAAGCATTTGACAGAGTAAGCTTGGACTTTGACTACGGAGGCAATGGAAGCATTTGCATTCCCTGATACAATAATATGGTTAATTAGGAGGATATATGTGAGGTGAGAGACAAAAATTAAGTGGGAGGGTTCCTCTCTGATAAGTTTTGTCTGAACAGAGGAACCAGGCAAGGCTGTCCTCTTTCCTCTGTTATTTGCGTTGTATTTAGCAGTATTAGTGACTCAAATTCAAGGATATAATTTGTATGGTGATCAAGAAAAGTTGGCTTTATTTGCAGATGATACTATTTTTACAGGATAAAACCAGAAAATGACATCTTGTTGTGGAACATTCTGGGACAGTTTCAGTTAGTTTCGGGACACAAAATTAATGAAGATAAAATAAAGACTATAGCTGTAAACTATGTACCCACACAAGAATTGGTTCATCAATTCCCATATTTATGGGAATGTGATAAAATGAAGTATTAAGGAGTATGGATTAAAAAGGATTCTGTTATGGCAGCTAAGGATATGTAGGATGAGACTTGTTTATGTATACTGATAGCAAGATACAAGCAGTTAAAACATTTTTAGTTCCTTTAATCTTAATAATGCAGCAGAACGGCAGTTCTAAAACTCCAATAAACAAACAAAAAGAACGCCTTGGACCACGGTCTTCTCCTCTATAATGTCAACACCAAAATCACAGAGCGCCAGTAAAATTAACGCTTTTATTCACCAAGAAAAAATAAATACATGCGTTTTCATCCTACATACAGGACTTCATCAGACAACCATTTTTGACTCAAAAAGCCATTTAAATAATCTCTAAGTCACCTGTTTAATTGTTAATCCAATGAAATACATCTCCTTCAGTTTAAACTAACAAATCTCCCTTTACATCTCATAAATATTAATGCCTACTCTCTGAAAGTGTCTTGTGCTAAACTTGATCATTCCACATCATTTATTTATATAAATAATTTGAATTAAAATACATATAATAAACATTCATGAATAATTTACTAATAAATTATTATAAAACATCTCATTAAAAATATCTTAAATAAATTAGTTTAAAAACTCAGGTATGTGAAGACTATGTATTTGTTTCCTGTGTGTGTGTATCAATAAAGATTTCCTTAAACCTATGTTTCATGTATATTCTACCCCCATCTGGTGTTCATTTTACAAAATTACATGTTTGAGTTTTTCAAATTTTATTAGTCTTTAATTTCAACAGAGAAGAAATTGATATAAAGTCATTCATTCCTGGTTTATTTCCTGCATCGAGGTTGACCTGCCACCAAAGCTCCCTACTTTCTAATATTTCTTCCCACAGGCCACCTCTAATGTCTGGTTTAACTTGATCCAGAACAAAAAATTCATATTTAAATTTAGTGCAGGAAATAGAATGCCTATACAATGCATTTGTGTTTTTCTTTTTTGTGATGTCATAAGAATGTTCGTATATCCTTCTTTTCAGTTGTCTTTCTGTCTTCCCTACATAAAAAGACTGACAGGACTGACAGATAACAAGATACACGACCCCTCTACTATCACAGTTAAAAAAACCTTTACTGCCTAACCATCTCATTCTGCTTTCAATATATACTTATCCCCTGTTTATAATGTACGTACATTGGTGGCACCTGCCACACTTGTATGTTCCTACTTTATTTCTATTCCCTTTGTTTTTACTATGTCCATTCCTTTCCATCAAATTTTTTAGGGTACAAGACACTATAGAGGAGAAGACCGTAGTTCCTTTAATCTTATTCACAGGTCAGGCATAGTTTTTATCAACCAGAGGAAAAGCTGTGGATAGTAATTAATAAAGTTGAAGGATTTTATCTGAGAGGGGAGGGCAAAGGTTGGGATTAGCTGATCTTTCCAAAAGAACAAGGATTATCTGATTTGAAAGGATATTTTAGAGCTACACAGTTAAGGCTCCTATACATAGCATCAGCAGAAAGGTATAATTCAAAGTGGAAAGGGGGGAAGGTGAAGCAGGGGGACATTCAAGAAATAAGGAGAGAGTGGGATTTTGGATGCAGATCCTTAAGGAGAACAACAGCAGCCATATGGCATATTATATTCATAAAGTAGCGGAAAGTATACTAAGAACTAAGCCGATGTGAAAATGGAGAAAGGAGATTCTGTCAATAGGGATGACTGCAATCAAGGGTACAGAGAATAGGCAAAAGGGTGATGGATTTCACTGGAGAAAATTGGCAAAGGAACCAAGGTACTGGAAACAAATAACTAGAGAGGAATAGTAATAGCCTTCCCTATCAAGGATTGATAGAGTGTAGAGAGAGAGAGGGATAGGGCAATCTCAAATGAACGACCTGCTCTGGTAGAGTTTTAGTTGAATCTTGAATAGAAGCTGCTGTTAAAAACGGGAAATTAGTAGGGCATATAAAATATTGCAGTATAACTATAGGAATCAGTCAGAGGAGTTAGAAGAGATTGGGACGAGAGAGTGAATACGCAATTTACAAGGAAGTAATGGCAGGGCATATGTATGCCTTCCTAAATATGCAACAAAGTATAGAAGATTTAGGATTTTTGCTTGGAAGTGTCTGTATAGGTAGTTTATATCCCAAGCAGATTCCAAAGAATTTTCCCTCAGGTAGATGGCAAATGCTGGAGGTGTGATGAGAAAGAAAGAGTTAACTGGTAACATGTTTTGGGAGTGTAATGATTTGGCCAATTTCAAAACTTCTTTACAGAGTACGGTGTCAGAAATATTGGGCAAGCAAATGTGTAACTAAGGAAATTATTTTTTGAGCTGGGATACAGGATCTGAATTGCATAGACATAGCAAGGTTTCATTAAGCTTACTAAAAAAAAAAAAATCAATTACTAGAAAATGCAAATTAAAGTGTAAACCAACCATATTTGAAGGAGTGACTATTGTAACAGTAATAAAAGAATTGGAAGTGGAATCTTTAGAAAAGGGTAGGAGCAAATTACATTGAAAGGATGGAAATTGTGGGAGCAATACATTATTTATTTATTTATTGTTTTTTTTTATTTTTATTTAACGTTTGTTTACTGGGAAAGTCCGACTGGGACATAGCCCATTTTCAGTGGAGGCCCAGGGAGAAATACTCCAGATGCACGTCTTTGGAATGGAGAATTACATGCAGAATAATGTGTTGGAGGAGGAAGAGTGAGGTATTAAGGGAAGGAGGAACTGATCAATTTATATAATGTTGTATTGATGATAATTATACAAAAGACTGCATGTGATGTATAGTGTTTGTAACTAGGAACATGCTAATATGTTTTTTTTTTTACGTAAATTTATGTTTGTTTGTGTCTTAAGAGATAATTCTGTAAAGGCATTAATAAAAAGAAGTATCCCCCATTATAGAGCTCAGTGGGATATCACCAGCAGTACCCCTTAATACAGATTAAGACCCTTTTTTGACCTGTTGTGCCCTTTTGCTTCATTGCTCTTTCACTCCTTTATTTACATGCAGATTGATATGTAATGCTTTTAATTTAATTACTTCCTTAATATGAATAATATTTAATGCCTTAGTAAAGTCAGGGTAAGTAATATATATACTGTCAGTTCTTTGTCATGTGATTCAAAAATCAAGATCTTAGCAAATCGTTACTGTTTCTTATCTAACAGACGTAGGTCTTCTGTTATTTGGAATAAGCATAATTATTACTCTCTATATGGTTACACGTAGAATACTCATGAAGTTGATGGGCATGATAATGTTTGTGTCTCATGTGCCCATTTGTGAGATGGTCACAACTACAACCTGTTGCTTTAGATTAGAAGAATTTCCAGAATCATGCTAACATTTTAGTTTAACATGACCGATGAGGGTGCAGTTTGGTGTTTCTTGATCTGTACAGGAAGTCATTTGTTATGCTGCCTCTGCTATGAGGATTGAGTTTTTACTGCTAATTGTTATGTTGGTTATCGTGTTTAGTGATAAGTGAAATGTGTCTCCTTGTTTCTGTTGCAGGCTGGCATGTCCTTACTAACTGTGAAGTTTGCACATTTTTTCTGCAAGAACGTTTGCTGTTTTCTGCATCTGGATGATCACTTCATTGTTACGTTTACAGCATTTAGCTTTGTGATGTAATTAAATAATACCCTTTTTGTTTTGGAGACAATAAAATGCAGTGTTGTATTCAATAATGAGTCAGTTCAGTGAGGTAAGAAGTGCTCTTTCCGGAGACTAGACATGCGTAAGTTCATGCACTGAGCTCAAGCTAGTTTTATTAGAGCTGGGAGATACAACCGATAAGTAGTTTCTGAACCTTATTTACTCTTGACATGTTTATTTTAGTGCAATTTCAGAAGGTTCACTGCTACTTTTTTTCTATTTATTGCACATATATTTTTTTTCCTTTTTCTATTCCATCATTTTTTTTCCATAAGCTGTATATGTTTATGATTGTAGATATAAATAAAATCCTATAAGTCTTTGAAACAGCCCACTGATAATATCCTGAGCTGTTTATTTGAGTCTGTGAAGGACTGCATCACACTCTTTCCATATGGATGTTATTAACTGCATCAAAGTTTCCACTGACATATTCTGGAAAGGATGATTGTTTTTTGAATGGGTTTGATTTTATTCTTGGGTTAAAGATGGTGGTATTACGATCAATGTTACTGAAGAGGGTATCACCATAGGTGTTCAGCAGAAAGATTTTAGGATTGTCATTACTTTACCTAAGATTTTGCCAGACCTTTATGAAGTTTACTTCACATAGTCACTATTTTGGCATATTTATCTTACTTATTTAAACTATTAAGAGCTTTACATGTGCTTAAGAAGTATTTACCTTGAAGGGCCTACAGACCTGTCTCATGTTTCCTTAACTGGCCCACTCCCTATATATTTACTTCTTAAGGTAATTATTAATATGCAGTGCTTGGAGTACCCTGATTATGCCAAAAAAATGGCAAAATTATATTTTGGTTCAGAGCTGCTATAGTGCGAGACCTGACCTTAGTAGTGCTTAGAGGGGTGCTTAATTGTTAAGCACCCCCTAGGTGCCCTTAACATCGTGTCTACACTAAAAGCAGATAGAGCTGACTAGTAAAAAGCAGCAAGATGTCACATGACTTTGTATCAACTCTCATTTCTGACTGTTGTCCGCTGAAGTACACAAAGTATTTTGAATTAAATTGCCTCCCTTACACGCGGAATTGGTAAGATGTCAACCCCCCCCCCCCCACTGTTTTACCAACTTTTAAAGCCAGAACAGCACGTCACTATTTTTTTTCAGTCTTTCTTTTATTTAATTTGTAGTACATGCACTACAAAAAAATATGATTGGATCAGCAGGTTGTATCCCTGTATTATGTGTTCTCAACATGAATGCTAAGATTTCAATTTCTTATCTCTCCAGCACATACTAAATTGGTTACAATCACTGACTCACTCATAATCCTCTGTATTATAAACTACATTGGCAATAGACAAAACACATCCATTCTCGCAGCTCAACATATATATAAGGGCCATTAACTGGATTATTTATGACCAGTTGCCATAGAGTTACAGCTTATTAACGTGCGGTTCTCACAGTCATTCAGAAGTATTCCTTAAAATGAAAATTTGCACATCAAACACAGTTTACCTCAAATTACATGGGGCACCAAACCATATTTCACTGTAGGCCTCACACAGGGACCACTTACACTGAGAGACAACTTAATCAGCTAGATTTAGTCTCAACTGTTTTACTCAGTCAAGTGTAACATAATGCATAATATGGTCATCTTATGCAAAATTAATGTTTTGTCTTCCAAGTATAGGGGTGCTGAGCCTCAGTTATCTTGTATTCTCTGTCACATATTTCATCTCATCAAGCTCCCCTGATTTCAATAACCAGTATAATTACTACACTGAAGAATACATAGCAAAGAAAAAAATGTAACATATTCATATGTTGCCTACAAATTATGACTGTAAGGATACTGCATCACGTTAAGAAAATCACGTGTTATATCTCTGTGTGTCCCAAATGTCATAATTCTGCTGGATATATTTTCTTACTGCAAAAGCTACTTTAATTTTCTGCTACATTCTATAGTTAAAGATGGGAAACCATTCACTTTTTGTTGACCTTGTCTATGATTTTTATTCTATCTGTAATTATTCTGCCCAAGGACCTTCACTGCCTCACTTCACTAAATCACTTGTAACCTCTACAGAATCATGTAGGAGACTCTATTTATGTACTCAAACGTAACACTCCTCCACTCAGTTCAAGGATTCTTTATCAACACTTCTTGGTGTATTATTCTATGAGTGACACACTAATTAAGAAGGGTCAGGTGATTTAATTTAGTAAGATATTTAAGGGTTGGAATTGCACCTTTTTATTGTTTCCTTGATAAAGCTCGGATTTACCCAAGCGAAAGCGCTTGGATTTAAAGTTTTAAAATAAGTGATTTTACTGTCTTTGTTTTTTCGTAACCTGTGACATTAAAAGTCTTGGAAGAACTGAACAGTTGTCATGGTCTAAGCAACCGTTATTTCAACTCCACTGTTGGGTTATATAATTTTGCCTTCTGGGTCCTGTTTTTTCTGAGCTTATTGCGCTTCGTGGTCTGCTGGATATATTTTCTTACTGCAAAAGCTACTTTAATTTTCTGCTACATTCTATAGTTAAAGATGGGAAACCATTCACTTTTTGTTGACCTTATCTATGATTTTTATTCTATCTGTAATTATTCTGACCAAGGACCTTCACTGCCTCACTTCACTGAATCACTTGTAACCTCTACAGAATCATGTAGGAGACTCTATTTATGTACTCAAACTAACACTCCTCCATTCAGTTCAAGGATTCTTGTGAGTCTGTAAAACATTTTGTCCCTTGTGAAAGGAAAATCTTGAAAAATGATGTATACAACAACCAGTCTTTTATGTTTGCTGTCAACATTCTTGTGTTGCTTCCAAAAATGGGGATCATTTTCATCATATCTGAACTGAAAAGTTTGTTTGTTTCTTTCTTTCGGCTTTTCCCGGTTAGAGGTCGCCACAGCGGAACTCCGGTCCGCTAATGATTGGCAGTAGATTTTTATGTACTGGCTTGCCAGGCCTAACACACAACCTTCAACGAAGGAATGCCCATTCATGCATGTCACCACACAGAAGACGCTCTAACTGAGAATCAAACGGGCGACATCTAACTGTGAAGCGACAACGCTACCGCAGCACCACCACGTCATTTTTGAAAAAAATATATTCACTCTCGCTTTTCATGTATTTTACAAGGTCTTCAGAATAGGAAGAGGATTTGGTCTTTTAGGGTACAATTCTCAAATTGCTGCAACATGTGTTTTGTCTGTCTGTCAACAGCTACTGGTATAAGCTAAAATATTTATGCACTCTTTCAATTTTAATATGGTTTGGCTGCAAACCAGACCATGCTGCCAACTTGTCTTTCATATACACAACACAATCTCTTCCCCCCCTTCTTTCTCTGGGACTTTTTCAACAAGCCTTTTCTTCATATCAGTTTTTCTTTGCACAAATTCCACCTTCACATCCATATTTACATGTTGTTCTTTCAAATGTTTTTATTTCTGTTATTGTCAGACCAAGATGGCATCTGGATTTGTTATAGTACAGTGGGGACACCTACTGATGAGAGTAGTGTACAACATGCAGCATATGGACTGAGACCTCCACTTAGTACTAAGAAATTGCATCTGTATGATAGCCTTCACTGAGTTGTTCTTCTTCTTTCAGCTTTTCCCGGTTAGGCATCGCCACAGCGGAACTCCGGTCCGCTAATGATTGGCAGTAGATTTTTACAGGTGCCGAGGTGCCAGCTCGACGTCCAACCTTCAGTGAAGGCATGCCCATTCTACGCATGTCTTTCAAATGCCACTCGACCGCGGGGAGGACATGCAGACTCCACACAGAAGGTGCTCCAGCCGGGAATATAACAGGAGAACCTCTTGCTGTGAGGCAACAACGCTACTGCTGCACCACCGCAACTTCCTTCACTGAGTATGAGTTAAAATGCATACATTCACAAGGGAAGGCATGACCAGCTGTTGTGCCCCAGATGTGCTCAGTACCTGCTAGTCAAGAGCTTATGTCTTTATAAATGCCTCGTGGTTTTGGCGTTTTTCCAGGCTTGTTAGTTGTTGCTGAAACACCTACCAAGGGGAGAAAACGCTGAGAGAAGAAAGGAGCCACTTTTGAGATTTTAAGTATTTTCTTCTGATTTTTTGTTTAGAATTACTGCCTTGCCGCCTACTTTTCAGCATTTTCCGGCTTGCTAAAGTTTATATCTGTATTAGAAACAGTATTTATAACACATCTAGAGCCTGTTTACTGCATTTCCTGTGTTGGACTTAATTTAAAATCGTTTTTTTCTCGTAAAATTGCATTTTACCTGACTCTGGCCTAGCACTCGTGTGGGGTCATTTATTGCACTGTTGTGAATATTTTGTTACTTGTGTATCTCTGCTACCTTTAAATTAAAAAAAAAAAATCTTGCTTTTTTCCCACTTTCTGAAATTTAAGAATGTTCAGTTACAGATTTGCTGTTCTGAACTGTTTGTAAGTTTCTTGGAGGCCAGTGCATGCTTGGGCTAAAGGGAAGTCTCTGTGTACACTAGTGGCAGTGGTTAACACTTTGAAGCTGTAGTTTTATTGGCCATTTTGGGTCAATTCTAAACTCCTTGGTCTCTGTCTCTTAAAACCCTGCAGCTCTCTTTTTGAGCGGTCTTGCGCACAGAGCAGTGTCGGGCAGCGCCGCTTAAACAGGTTTAAACTATTCCCGGCTCCGCAAAGTCTGCTCTTCACTTTTTCCCTTAAAACTGCTTTAAATCTCTAATTAAGCACTCTATTCTCATTCTAAAGCCCTGCACTTGCTCGTATATGTAATCTCATAGGTAAACACAAACTAAAGCACTACATCCTCTTATACTCCTTCTAAACACTTGCTGCCTATTGGTTCTTTCTGATCAGTCAATAAGTAGTTCCCCATATTATTCAGGCATGTCCAAAGGTCAGTTTCGAGTTTACTCTCCAGTCCAGCTGGCGAATCTGGGAATCTTGAGGCAATGTTTCAACTGCCTTATGTATACAGACCACCCTCTCCTCCTCCCAACATGCTCAAATATATGTGAGAGATGCAACTTTATAGCCAAACTGGAGGCTAAACTCTCTCAACCCAGTACTGGCACAGCCTGTCAGGAGGAGAAGGTAACCACACACACCACAAATCCAGTCTTACATAGACCTATCGCATCAGCAAACCAAACACATAAACACACAAAAACATACTAGAGGCTCTAAATACAAATATGCCTAAGCAGCAGAGACCTCCATAGCAGACCTCCAAGCAACACCTACCACAAAACAATATCCACGTAACACATAGCTCACAAAGTCAGTGTGCCACACAGTCGCAGCTCTTAAGGCTAAACAACACACTAATACACTTGTAATAGGTGACTCTATTGTCAGACACACTGACGTCCCACTCACCAGGCTGAACAAGGAGAAGGTCACTGTAAGCTGCCTGTCGGGTGCCAGGATCCGCCACGTAACACAAGCACTGAGGTCACTCCAAAGCAAGTACAAATATGACTCCGTCATTGTCCATGCAGGTGTGAATGACCTGAGATGTACCTCCCTGGACTACATGAAAAAAGACGTACAGGAGCTCTTTGATCATGTAGCCCAGGCCGGTATGACCCTGACCTTGAGTAGCATCTTACCCTCACCAAGAATGATGCCACAGTATAAAGACAAAATGATCAATTTTTACAATTGGCTAAAGTATTGGTGTCATTCAAAGGGGATCCAGTGTCTGTTAGCCTGGGATGACATGCTCGACAAGCCACGTTGCTTCGCTAGGGACAGCTTGCACCTGCCACCCCTGGGTTTTCAAATACTGGCAAAGGCTCTTGCCTCCCCCATAGTGCCTTTTTTAGGCAAGACGCAAAAGACAAACCCACCTCCATAGACAACACAAAGAAAAAAAAAAACTAAGGGTAATGCTGCTCAACGCCAGAAGCCTAAACCTCAAGATGCACGTACGCGAGACTCTCCTCAGTATGGAGAATATCGATATCTGTGCAGTAACAGAAACCTGGTTCAAGGCTCCCGAGAGCACCCCAGCACTAACAGGACTTCATACCATGCTTTCCGGACCCAAAACTCGGACCGAACCACAAAAGTAGGGGGAGTATCCATATTTATCAAAGATACCCACATCTCCAGGTTAGTGGCACTGCACGAAGCATTGGAGACCATCCATGTGCAACTAACAGTGGGCAAAACTGCCTTTCAGTTTGTAGCCTGCTACAGACCACCCTCCCAAACACAGGAACCTCACTCAGCTTTCCTGGGAACACTGGAGAATATGAAGGTCTCTCCAAACACTATTATATTGGGTGACTTCAACTACCCAAACATCGATTGGGAAAACTACTCAAGCCCCAAACACCCTCGCCCAACGGTTCCTAGAATTTATAAACTCAAATGCTATGGAACAACTGGTCAACACTCCCACAAAAGGGGAAAACATATTGGATCTGGTCATCACCAACATGGGGTCTCTATATTCCACACCAGAGGTAGACCCCTCATTGGTAAGATCAGACCATAAACAAATCTCACTGGACATCCATATTCCATCCCCACCCCTAGCCAAGGAAAACCACGGTGAAGAACTTCTCAAAAGCAAGCTTCACACTTCTCAAAACTGAGGTGGAATCCTTCAAAGCCCCCGGGCCAGTGGAAAATACGGCCCAAAATGCAGAATCCTTTACAAAAGCATTCTATGGACACCTAAAGGAATGCATGGAGCATGCTATCCCAAATAAAACCAAGACTCACTCCTTCAAAGGCAGGAGACCAGTATGGTGGACCCCGGCCATAAATAAGCTATACAACAGAAGGAGAAAGCTACTACATGACAGAGCAAAATCCCAATAAGGGAAGGCGTCACTGATCGGTACTAGCAAGAAACTACGATCCCTCATAAAATCATCTAAGGCCAGCTTTGAAAGAAAAATTGCACAAGACATTAAAGATAATCACAAGGCCTTCTTTAGTTATGTCAGAAACCTGGGAGGCAACTCCCAGATATGCTCTGAGTTAGTGCAAAATGACAAAAAAATACACTGAACCCACAGACATTGCCAACATCTTGGCAGAAAGGTTCAGTGCAAACTTCTCCCCCCCTTCCCCGCAAAAGAGCAAATGTCTATCCCAACAGAGTGTAGCCTTCCTGAGATCACAGATGCACAGGTGAGAGCTGCCCTCTCCAAAGCAAAAAACACAGCATCAGTGGCACCAGACGGTGTCCTGGGCTGCATCTTACACGAGCTCCAAGAAGAACTAAACCCTCAGTCGGTAATGTTGACATTCGATGTTTTTCCAATTTTTGAAAAATTCCGTGGTATGGGTTTCATGGAGTGCACATTTGTGTATGTGCTTTCGATATTTTAAAGGTAAACCGAGAAATACTTGTTTATTTTTGATTACTGAGACGTGGCTACATGACAAGACAAATGATAGTGCGGTAAACTTAAGAGAATTTTTATGTTGTTTCATGCAGACAAAAAACATACACTGTGTGGGAAGGCCAGAGGAGGTGGAGTCTGCACCTGTGTTAACAAAAGATGGTGCAACAACTGAGAAATCATGCTATCACACTGCTGTGCAACTGTGAAATCATGCTATCACACTGCGGTGAGAAGCTAGAGTTCCTGTCCGTTAAATGTAGACCATTTTACCTGCCCAGGGAGCTGAATGGGGTCAGTGTAACAGTGGTGTATATCCCACCTAGTGAGGCTGTAAATAAACTATGCAATCACATGGGTGAGCTGCAGAGCAAATATCCTGACTTTGTGCAAGTGGCAGCTGGTGACTTTAATAAAGCAGACCTGAAAGAAATATTCCCATACTGGGTCTAGGACTATTCACTGAAAGTCAAATGACTGTGCACAATTCACTGAAAGCTAAATTTACTGAAAGTTGTATATGGCCTTTTCCCCACTGCAGTGTGACCCTAGAGTTAGTGTATATAGTAAGAGGGGGGTGGGGAGTGTTGGGGACGTAGCCCCCCACATAGTTTGGATATATATTAAGTTTAGAAAAGATTAATTTATTGAAATTGCAAGTATCCATGTGTATAGTTCAAAATACTTAAAACAGGTGGGGGGGGGGCTACACCACTCACCCCCCCAATGTGGGGGCGGTGCCCCCCTTACTATATATTCTAACTCCAGGGTCACACTACAGTGGGGAAAAGGCCATATATAACTTTCAGTGAAATGTGTTTCAGTGAATTGTGCACAGTCAAATGTGTTTCAGTGAAATGTGCTTTCAATGAATAGTCCTAGAGCCCCCACGCTACCATCAGTATGTGGAAGTTCCTAAAGGCTTGATAATATCCTGGACAAGGTATACATAAACTTAAAGAAAGCTTATAAGGCAGTGCAACTTACGTAAATGGGAAACACTAACCATTATACTATCTTGCTATTGCCAGCTTGTAAACCTGCACTGCTTAGAGAGAAACCCACAAAGACACAAATGAGGGTATGGCTTGAGGGGACTATGGAGGCCCTCCAAGACTGCTTTGAAACAACCAACTGGGATATGTTCAAGGAGGCAGCCAGAGCGAATCAGCATCTGAACATTGATGAATACACTGAGGTAGTAATGGCACACATTTTGAACTGTGTTGATGGGGTAACACATGCCAAGAGTATCACTATTAGAGCTAACCAGAAGCCACAGCTCAACCCTAAGGTATATGAGCTTCTGAAGGACAGAAACACAGCTTACAGGGCTAACGACAAAGCAGCCCCAAGTGTAGCAAGGGGTAATCTGAGGAGGGGTATAAAGGAGACTAAGAGGGAGTATGGCAGAAAGGTACAGAACCACTTTAAAGACATGAAAGATACAAGGAGACTATGGCAAGGCATACAGGACATCACTGACTACAAAATCAGATCAGCACAGTGTGAGGATAGCATCAAATTCCTGGACAGTTTGAACATATTTGGTAGATTTGGGGAAAGAAACAACAGGTTGGCACTAAAGCTACCCACTGATGAGAAGGATGCAGTACTCAGCCTCAGCACAGAGGAGGTAAGAAGAGAGCTAAGGGGAATGAATCCCAAGAAGGCTGCTGGCCCAGACAACATACTGGCAAGGTGTTTAAAGGCTGTGCTGATCAATTATGCACAGTGCTCAAGGACATCTTTAACACCTCTTTTGCCATGGGGAAAGTACCCTCATGCTACAATGAAACTAACATCATCCCAGTACCTAAGAAAACCACTCCCTCCAGCCCAGATAACTACAGACCAGTTGCTCTGACATCCACTTTTATGAAATGTTTTCAGTGGCTGATCAAAAAGCATCTTTCATCATGCCTACCTCCTGATTTTGACCCTCTGCAGTTTGCATACAGAGCTAACCGATCCACGGCTGATGCCATATCAGTAGCACTACACATCTCCCTTGAGCATTTAGAGGGCAAAGATAACTATATGAGGATGCTGTTCATAGACTTCAGCTCTGCATTTAATAAGTTTGTACTAATGCAGCTGACAGCAAAATTGGCAGGTTTAGGAATCAGTAAAGATTTCTGTAACTAGATTCTGGACTTCCTGATTGAGAGACAACATAGGGTGTGTTCAGGTAAGAACACATCAAAGTGCATCAAGATTAACACCGAGGTTCCTCAGGGATGTATTCTCAGCCCACTGTTATTCACCATCCTGACCCATGACTGCTATGCTAAACACAAGCCCAACCATGTCATTAAGTTTGCTGATGACACCACAGTTGTGGAGCTCATCACAAACGAGGATGAAAGGAAGTACAGAGTGGAGGTGGCATCTCTGATCAGTTGGTGCAAAGGGAACAACCTTGACCTGAGTGTAAGCAAGACCAAAGAGATTATCATCAACTTCAGGAAAAGGAGAACAAACCACCCAGTGCTCAGGATCAATGGTGAGAGTGTGGAGAGGGTTGAGTATGAAATTCCTGGGTGCACACATATCACAGGGTATCTTGTTGTCAGGAAGCACCAGCTAACTGGTCAAGAAAGTGCACCGATGCCTCCACATTTTAAGAAGCTGAAAAAAGCTAAGCTTCCTCCTCATATTCTCTCCACCTTCTATACAGGTGCAATAGAGAGCGTCCTCACCTGCAACTTCACAGTGTGTACAGCATCCTCACCTGCAACTTCACAGTGTGTAGAGCATCCTCACCTGCAACTTCGCAGTGTGTAGAGCATCCTCACCTGCAACTTCACAGTGCGGTTTGGAAGCTGCACAGTTACAGAAAAGAAGGGACTACAAAGAGTGGTGAGGCTTACAGAGAAGGTAACAGGTTCCAGTCTTCCATCAATACAACATCTTTATTCTGCACTGAGTGGTGCACAGCTACAGTTATCCTGCTCCACAAAGGAGGATCCACCTTGGATCCCAGGAACTACCATCCCATCAGTCTGACAAGCCTGATTTGCAAGGGCATGAAATGCATTATCATGGAACTTATAAACAAAGACATTGGCAACCTTCAAACTCTGGACCCCACCCAGTTTGGGTTTGTGAAGGGCCGATCTTGTCTCCTGAATCTGATTGACTTCTTCTAATCAGTCTCCAGAGCTGTGGACGAGGGTAAGGCAGTCCACACAGCCTATCTGGACCTCGCCAAGCCCTTTGACACCATTCCCCACTCTGGAATCATAGATAAACTTGCTAAGCTGGGCATAAATCCCTATGTCACTCTATGGGTTGCTAACTGGCTTACTGACAGAACCCAGACAGTAAAAGTAGCTGACTCTAAATCCAGCTCCAGACAAGTGGAGTACCTCAGGGTTCAGTCCTGGGACCACTCTTGTTTGGCATCTACTTCTCTGAAGTACAGGCCAACACTAAGGGACTCTGGCTAACCAAGTTTGCAGATGACTGCAAACTGCGAGCCATTATTAAATCCCCAAATGATGTGGATATTCTACAAAAGGGCCTTACAGAAACAGATGCCTGGTGCCAGAGCCATGGGCTCAAGCTTGATGCCAAGAAATGTATAGTTATCCCCTTTGGAAAAAAACATGTACCCATGAATTACCACATAGGTGGCAGGACACTAAACATTGAAAGTGTGATGAGACACTTGGGGACACAGGTGGACAGTGGTCTCACTTTCGATAACCACATTGCCACAACAGTCAGGAAACCTTCTATGTGGCACACCTCATCACTAAGGGCTTTTCATCCAGAAAAAAGGAGGTCATTGTCCCACTGTACTCATCCCTCATTAGACCCATTATAGGGTATAATGCCCCATTTGGTATGTACCTCACAAGACATCTGCAACAGCTGGAAAGGCCACAGAAATACCTCACTAAAAGAATCACAGGCCTAAAGCAGATGCCATATACTGACCGTCTGAAAAAACTCCAGCTATACTCTGTGGCATATCGTCTACTCAGAGGTGATCTCTGCTTAACATACAAGGCCATGTCAAACCCTGAGCTGTTGGAAATGCTCCACTTAAAGAAATCCCAATCCCTCAGAGCCACACGCTCCAGGGATCTAAACCTTGTCATCACAATGAACAAAACATGCTGGAGGGATAGGTTCCTGACCCAGAGACTCCCCATACTCTGGAATAGACTGCCCATACATATCAAGCAGAGCGCCTCATTGGCCGTCTTCAAAAGGAACCTTGATGATTGGATGGGAGATAGGAAATTCACCCCAGGGATCACGTCAGTCGCCCTGCTAGATAGGGGTCCAGGGAAGTAAATATTGTGGGAAGAAATATCCAGGGAATTGTTATGGCTAGGCTTGCATAGGCCCTAGGGCTGATAGCCTAGTACCAACCTATGAACCTATAAGAAGCATCCAAAAGGCCACCAGACTAATACAGAATAACATGCATTCTGGGCAGGAAATGTTTAAGCATCTGGCATCGGGCAGGAGATATCGCAGCATCCACTCTAGGACTACAAGACTGAGTAACCGGTTCTACCCTACAGTGATTAGATGTCTGAACTTGGGCACTAGTCCCAGGGGTCTAGACACATCAGTCAATTTTTGTATTTATTTGTGCAATATGTACTTACATATATTTCAAGTAAGTGCAATATTTATTTATTGTAACCACAGTCAGTATTATTTAACTCAAGTGCAATATTAGATAAATAACAGGCATTTCAATATGCAGTGTGTTTTGATTTACTTTAAATAGGATAGTTAATTTAACTTAGGGGAGGGTATTCTTTTCATATATGAGTGTTGGAAAATGTCTCTGCTCTTTCTTGCATGTATTGGGAGTAGTATTGTATTTGTTAGTTATGTTTATTCTTCTAATTGTATGTGTTGTTTCACTTTCCTTTGTAATCTCGAGAATTGAGCTGATGCATAAAATTTTGTTTAGGCTACACGTGTGTAGTAAAGTTTACTTTGACTTGACTTTGACTAACTTATGACCCCTTTAAAAGGTCCTGTGTCAAAACCAATCTTTGTTAATTTAAACAATAAATGATGATCCACAAAGTTGATGGCTCTTTAATATTAGTGAATATAGAGTATGTAAAAAATGCCTTTGTGTATGTTGTTTAGAAGTGAATCAGTTAGTGACCAAAAGGCAGCAAGTTTTCTATAACCACTACTGAAACCATATTGGGATGGTTCTATTCTAATTTATTTAATCTAGGACTTGCAGATAACTGTCTTTTCAGGTATTGTAGGTAAAAAAGAGAGGTTTTAAATAAGCCTAAAATTAAATGATGAGGATTTAGAAGTTTAAGGTGTGAGGCAAAAGAACTCAAGACAGAAATGGGTTAATAATTAAGTTACCCCTGTGCCGACCATTATGATTAGGAACCACAAGTCTGTATTTCTTGAGGCAGGGCACAAAAGAATTACTAATTGTGTAGTTATGGAAGTAGGTAAGAAGTATTTGACTGTAGGCTGGTGAGCTTTGGATAAATCACATCTGGTCTTGGGAATCCTTGTGGTTAATCTTCATCAGAAGTCTAATCTTACTTCAAGTGTGGCTTTTTTTAAAAGAAACACTGGTGCCTGGCTAAACCAACTGTCATATGGGCAGATAGAGAATAGGATAGTGGAGGTCTTTAGTACCTACCAGCAAAGCTAAAGGCATTACTGAAAGCAGTAGTAGTACTTACAGATGAGCTTATGAGTATAGCGGTGAAAGAAAACATGGAGTGTGAAGGACCTTGACAATGAAAACAGTAGCGACATCAGCTGGAGTACAAAGATTAATGTGGAAGTGGGACCTTAGTATTGCAGGCAGCAGTAAAAACAAAGTGGATGGAATAACAGGAATGTAGGCAAGAGGGCTTGAGGCACGCACACAGTAGTAGTTTCCAAAGTTTATTCTTCAGACTTTGCTTCAAACAAACGATAAAAACAATAAAAAACAGTAACAATACAGCACTTTTTGTCTCACCTCTTAGTGAGACTTCATTAGACAGTTGCAACAAGAATGTTTCAAACAGTAAATACAAATTCAAACCACATCAACTTTCTCCAAGCAAAAGACAAGGCCGTCCCCAAGGTAAGCAGGAAATAATTAACCCATTGTATGCTTCTTTAAAAATCCAGGTTTTCACATTCACTTTGCTGTTATCTATACATGAATGCATCTGCATTTAGAGTTGTTTATGTGAATGTGTACAATACACTCTTACTCCACCTTTTATCATATTCACCGGACGTCCTTTACAGGATTGTTTTCTCTGCTCCAGTCTTTATAACATTTCAGCTTGATGGTTTTAAATTCAGACAACATGGGGCTAATATAAGTGTTTTATTATATATTTTTTCATCCTACTTTTTAGAACTGTCGTTATTAACTACTACTGAAAGTTATTTAAGATTTTAATACTTTTTCACACAGTGGTAAAGTATTTTATTTTATACTGTTAATTTTACACTTCATTATTGACTTCTCACTTTTTACTGTTATCTCAATTATTGGTTATAATGTTGCATGCTGAATATACTTTTAAAAGGTCTTTTAAGAGTGTTTTCGAACTGATGAGCTATATTTATATTTACACATATACAAATATATTTACTGCATACATACTTGTTTTACAAGAAGCTGCTCCCTTTTAAAATACACAGCATAGTTATCCATCAGTTGTGTTAACACCATCCCAAATTAAGGAATTTCCCAGTAGGCTTTCTTGGACTGTAAATGCCTTTATGACATCCCATCTTGTTTGTATGCCTTATTCCACTTCAGCATCCTTGCTCATTCTGTGTTTTTTTTGTGAATTTGTCCCCCTTCTGTATCCTTATTCACTTGTGTTTTTGTATCATGTCCCACTTTAGCATGCTTACTCATTTTGTAGTTCTTGTACCTTGTCCATCTTTAACACCCTTGTTCATTTTGTGGTTCGTGTACCTTGTCCATCTTTAACACCCTTGTTCATTTTGTGGTTCGTGTACCTTGTCCATCTTTAACACCCTTGTTCATTTTGTGGTTCGTGTACCTTGTCCATCTTTAACACCCTTGTTCATTTTGTGGTTTGTGTATTGTGTTCCATTTGATATTGTCCGTGTTTGTTACTCTTTCACACCAGTTCTTCATATTCCTACCATAACGGTTGCTACTTTGCTTTCTCATTATTGTGTGTTCACTGCCATTTCTTGCTTCTGACTTTTTTCCCTTTTGTCTGTTTCTAGTAGTAGTTTCACGTTTAATCCCCTTATGCTCCTGAATGTATTTAAGGAACCTTATATGACTGTTTGCTGCTCCCCTAGCTAGCTATTTGTCACACTCTTTCATTAAAATGATAGCGTTCTCATCTTTGGAGATTATTCCATTCTCTCATTGACCCTTTTGTGCCTGCATTTAGTGTATTACACCCCCGCCCATAAGGAAATGCAATATCTATTTTTCATTTTCCTCTGTTACTTATTTTCTTTAGCACTTCCTTCTAGGTAGTTCTTATCCCCGTCGTTTGACTTTCTCAATCTTGACACCGTGATTTACGTTTGGATATTCATTTGACTTTCTGTTCATGTAGTTGACTTTTCAGAATTTTGTAAATCTTTCCTACCCTTGTCCATTTCCTACAGCAGGTCTCTTAACTCTTTCCTCATTGCATGTGGCCATATTTCATATTTGTTCTCCTCTTACCCTAATCTTCATTAACCTCTTTTTAACATTCTTTGTTTTAGACTATAGCACAAAGCACAGACAGATCAAGCAATGATCGGATCCTGCTAAAGACAGTGGGATTTCTTTGCCAGGACTCCACGCATTAACTACATGTGTATGACCTCTAATACTGCCAGCCTCAGACCAAGTTCCCAATCAATGCAATGAGTTATTGTTTTCACTGAAACAATTCCAAGATGCATATCCTTTCTGTACTCAGCACACCATTCATTGTTCTGTTAGGAGGAATCATAACTCCTCGAAGTAGTTTCCCTTGTGTAACAAACAAACCTCATTTCTCAACAGTGAAGTTGGTATAATTCAGTATAATGTCCAAATCTAATGTTTGACATAACTCATATTTAAAAACAAGCCCCTACCTAAATCCTGTCATCTTTTAAATATGTCTGAATTCTACTCCCTCAGTATTTGTGCTGGCTGAGACAATACTACCTGTTATAATTTCTACCACTATGACCTATGTCACATCTCCTTAACTAAATTTCAGTCAAAACCACTAAATTTAAAGATCATATGCAAATGCCCGTTTATGAAAATGGTGGGTTTTTGCACAAAGTTTGAGCAATTGCAGTTACAGTTTGCAGCTTTATGTTACATTAAAGTTTAATTAACTAAATATACAACAAAAAACTTATATTTGTTCCATCTTGAGAAGCAGTAGAGCTGCTGCCTTATCACATTTAGTGTCTGCATAGCTGTTTGCCTAATGACATCAGTGACAGGAAGGCAATGCTGAGCTATAATGTAGTGGCCCACGGCTAACAGAAATGCCATATAACATACAAATAAAACTATTATAACCTTATGTGCAGTCCCAAAGGCTATCCTGACCTCTCCTTGCTCATTATTTATTAAAGGCTTGCCAATGTGAAGCAGTTTTTTTCAGTACAGCGCACAACTTTTGTTTTTTGCATTCTCAGTTTCTCAGCTTCTGTACAGCTGCTTTTGCAGGCCATTTATTACGGTATATTTACATATGTTAATGTGCAAAGCATGCTCTTGAATCTAAACACATTTTCATTAAAGAAAAACAAATAAAATCTGAGATCCTTGCAACTCCCGACAGCTTTACAGGAAGTTCCCGTCCATTTGATGACATTAAGTTGCCATTCATCAGTGTAGAATTAACTAGAAGAATGTGTAAAAGCAATGCATATATGTGAGATCAGATTATTTATGTTTTAAAAGCATTTTTTAATCACATAGATCAGAAATGTGCATGTATAATGTACTGTACAGATCAAATGGTAGGTACATTTAATCAGATAATAAAACCTATCCTGGAGGAATTTCTATAAAAGGGGAATTGCATATGGTCTTTAATTGACATATATTTAACCTAATTTCCTATTTAGTAACTTTTCCTTAGATGCTCTTAGAATTAGCATATAATACTCTTAGATCTTGTGAGCCTTTATTTAATTCCCTTACTGTCATTCTTTAGTATCCACTGAAAATATGAGCTATAAGTGCACAGGCCTGTGGTGTATGCTTTTTAGCTTTTAATTGAATACCTTTGGATACATGCTTATTGTGTTGGAGAAGTAAGCCCATTTACCTGTAAATGTGATGGTATTTGCTCAAGCTGTTGTTTTTTTATCTTGAGATTAAAGTTTCTTCCTTTTGAGAAATGTTCACTTTTAATCCAGTTCTCCTGTATTTGAAATCACAGCCTTCTGCTTTCAAGATTCTGTTCATTCTACATAAGAAGCAACATTTTAAACACAGTTTGTTCATTGAATCTCTCATAACATCTTCTCTAAAACTACTAAAATGCTAGATCTCTGATTTTTAAGATACAGGCTTGTGTGACGCCCATGCACTGGCCCAGCAATCAAGGAGCCTCAATCCTCACCACTAACACCAGTGAGGGGTGTCCACATTGGGAAGGATAACAAATACATACACAGTAAAGTACAATTTCCCATGAGAGCACACAGAGATCACATTCTGTCTGGGGCTGGTTTCTCCTTTTCTCTCCAGATCCCCAATAAGACTTCCCACTGGCGCAGCTATAGAGTATAGATCTCAGCCTAGTGGTCAAGCTAAAACCTCCAGCACCCTCTCTGTCCAACCAGTGCTTCGTGTCCCTGCCCAAGTAGCTGACACACACACACACACACACACACACACACACACACACACACACACACACACACACACACACACACACACAGCAGTGCTGATGATGGATGTTCTGAAGACAAATGCCAAATGCCCTGTGTGTCTCTGTCCTTAAACTGATAACACAGTACTACTGACTCATTTCAGATTACATCATTTTTTTCTCTGGTTCCCAAGCTAACAGAAACTCAGCTTAGCAGCCCTTTTGATCTTGCACCTGGTCAGGAAGCTACAGCAATAAAAGACATTATACATGCAAATTCTAGCAATTAACTCTGGTCTCAAAACAATAGCAAGAATTCCTTCATCCAGACATCTTGGATCCGAGTTTGAGATGAAAAAAAATGTACAATGCTTGACTTATCAGTTTCTTTCAGCAGAGTGCAGTATGGTTACATTTTTGAAGTTCAACATTTAACAAAGAGAACAAGCATGTGGCTTACTATTAATATTTACAAATGACAGAATTATCTGCAAAACCCTATCTAGCTAGACTGGCAGCCTTCACATACCTTCACAGCTTTTGCCTGCTAGAAGCAGGTTGGAGTTTAGTGCAATGGTTATATCTTCCACAAAGAAAAAAATGCATCATTCATTTTGGGATCATCTAAGCAGATGCAGTAAAAGAACAGAAATTGAGTTTCTTTACTAATTTTGGAGTTACTTTTAATTGTACTTCTCTTTCCTGTAATACAGGTTGAGCCCTCAAAAAGGTAAGATTAACATGCCTTACACCTCAAGCCAAGATATTCTCTGTATTTATTTAGACATTCCAGTTCTTGGAATTATTACTTTCTTTGAGAATATGTGGAGAGGGGGTCTGAAGTAACACTGCAATTTGTAATCTTTTCATGGTTTGAATTCCCTTCAATAAGCAGCTTCCTTTTAAGATGCAGAATAACGCTTAAAGCAGGTTAAAAAAAAAAACAACAGTTCCTCATTCAGCCTGTTGCTGTTACCAGTAACAAATGGCATCCCTTTGAGACTGTACTGTAAAAGAGCTGTGAATTCCTACATTTTCAATAAGTTTAAGGTTGGAGATGGAAAGACGGAGTGCAGTGGTAAATGAAAGTGCACAGTAAAGGAACTGTGAATCCCAGAAAATCCAAAGCTTTTGACCTCTATGGGAGCACACAGAGTGCTACAAATATCCAGCTATTTGTTTTTTTGGTCAGTTGGCCGGTGGGCAACAGCCTGCTCAAATGGAAAAGCTCTTTATTTTTTTAATGTTTCTATTACTGTGTTAATTTATATAATGTTGCCATGTTGGTACTCAGAACTTTTCACATGGACAAAGTTTCAGTTTCTGTTAAAAACGTTGACTTACTCAGCTGGACTGTTTTCAAAATAATCCAGCATTTATTTATTTACTTACTTAATATTTGTTCACCAGGTAAGTAGACAGATTTGTTGACCCTTTTCAGCCATGACGCGAGGTCAAAGGGCAATAAATAGATCACAGTCTTTCAAATCAACAATATTATATACAAAACGAGTACAGAACAAAATGATAAGATTGTATGCAAATAGGGTAAGATTGAAACAGCCAGTCAGAGTGCATTGAGGAAAAAATGTATACAAAATGCAAACTACAGCAGTCATACATATAATATATAAAACTCCTATATGCTTGAAGAATATTTGCGTACAAGATGCCACATCAGTAGGCTAAGAACAATTAATTAAATATATTATTTATGATATGGAATGGTAAGTTACCTAACCATTATCATGGTAGCAGTTACAGGTAGATTCAGTAAAAAGATGCTCTTTAAGTATATTTTTGAAGCTTTTAATGGTTTCTGGATTTTTTAAACACCTTTATTGAATTATCACTTGTGAAATAGGCAACGTTACATTTTTAATAAAAGTAATCAAACCACATGTTCACATTTACAAACATTATACATTACATATATTGTTATATGTCCTATAATATAGGCTACATTTTCCAAATTATTAAATTCCTGCCTTCTCGTAGACCTCATTCCTCCCCCCAAAAAACATTTTTCTACACATTGTTCCCATAATTTCCATTTTATTGTGTGTAATTTACTCCTAACCTTTTCTAAATATCCCATCTCCACCTCTTTTATCTCTGTTACAATGTTCACTACTTCAGGTATAGTTGGTTTAGATTTTGATTTCCATTTTCTAGTAATTGCTTTTTTGGCAGCCACCAGATTTAAACTTGATGAGGCCTGTCAGATCCTGGATTCCAGCTCAAAAAAATAATTTCCTTAGTTACACTTATTTGCTCACCCTTTATTCCTGACAGAATACCCTGTAGGTAATTTTGCCAACTCATTACACTCCAAAAACATATGTTTCTAGTTATCTCTTTCCTCCCTACCACACCTCCAACATTTGCCATTTATCTGAGAAAAGATTCTTTGGAGTTTGCTTGGGGTATAAAGTATCTATGCAAACACTTCCAGGCAAAAATCCCAAATCTTCTAGACTTTGTTGCATATTCAGGAGCCTTACATATGCCCTGCTATTGTTTGTTTGTGAATTGTATATCTTATCTCTCTTCCGACCAATTCCTATAGTTATCATGCAATATTTTACATGCCCTGCTAATTATCCCTTTTTAACAGCAGCTTCTGATCTCAATTCAATTA
Source organism: Protopterus annectens (assembly GCF_019279795.1). Classification (NCBI taxonomy): domain Eukaryota; kingdom Metazoa; phylum Chordata; order Ceratodontiformes; family Protopteridae; genus Protopterus; species Protopterus annectens. The sequence continues at coordinate 122,602,669 of NC_056739.1, read as the reverse complement.
AAAACTCAGCCAGTGTGGGTCTTTCATTTCAAATTCCCCTAGCACTTTCTGTCAATCCCTGATACAGATGTCAGTCACTAGCCTGCAGTCCAAATGTCTTCTTGATCTCTTCCCATTCTATTACCTTTCCTTCTCTATTTATTAGTTCTGAGTACCTTGATTCCTTTACCAGCTTGCTCCAGTAAATTTCAGCTCCCTCTTGTCTATTCACAGTACCCCTAATTGCAGTCATCTCTATCATTAGAATCTACTTTCTTCATTCCTGTGTTGGCTTAGTTCTTAGCATACATTATGCTACTTTATGAAAATATTCTGTATGACTGCTTTTCTCCTTAAGGATCTGTGTCCAAGATGCCACTCTTTCCATAGTTCTTGAATTATCCCACTGCATCATCATCATCCCTCCCCATTTTGAATTGTAGCTTTCTGTTTGTGTTATGCATAAGAGTCTTAGCTGTGTAGCTCTAAAATATTTATTTGACATTTATTGACCGTGAATGTCCACCTGAGCTAGTGCCCTTTTTTAGTGGAGGCCCGGGGGGAAAAGTTCCACAGAAAAAAAACAATCACATTGTATTAATAGATAAGCTAACAAAGAAACAAAAAAATGCATAATTATGATTTATATAGTTCATAGAAAAAGTATGTATTTATTTTTATTTATTTAACATTTATTTACCAGGTAAGTCCGACTGGGCAGAATTGCCCATTTTCAGTGGAGGCCTGGGGAGAAAAGCTCCACATAATAACATATTACAGCCATTATTTTAAACAGTAGTGAAACAATCAGAGAAATGATAGTAATAAATCAGATAATAATATATTATAGTTCAAGTTAGTAATAAGGCTAAGAGAATCACTTAGTAACACATATGTTGACAGTTACACTTAGTATAATTCAGTGGAGTAGTGTCTCAGAGATACAACAGCTTAATATACAATGGAGTATGTCTCAGATATACCTGTTTGGTACTGTAAATTATGCTTAATGTTGTTATACTTACAATCACATGGGATCAGTAAGCAAGAGATATATTGAAAGTTATATATATAATATATAATTGAAAAATTATATATACAAAGTAATCAATAAAGGGCTTTAATATCCCTTCAAATCAGATAATCCTAAACTTTCTTATTCTGTTGGGAGGATCAAATTATCCCACTTGACACTTGCCCTCTTCCCCTCCCAAGTAATGTCCTTCAACCCTTTATTGATTACTGTCCACAACTTCTGCTCTGGTTGATAAAAATATGACAGACTTGTGTATAAAACTAAATGGACTAAAAATGTTTTCACTACTTGTATCTTGCTATCCATATCAATAGGCAAGAGGTCCCATTTTATAGGTTTTTGTGTTATCATTTGTTTAGTCTCTTCCCACATATCCTTAACTGCCATAAACAAATCCTTTTTTAATTCATACTCCTAAATACTTCATTTTATCATGTCCCCATAAATATGGATATTGCTGGATTGATTCATATGTGGGTACCGTGTATAGCTATAGTCTTTGTTTTATCTTTATTAATTTTATATCCCTAAAAACTGCAAGTGTCTCATAATATTCCACAGCACTGAGATCTTCTTTTCTGATTCCATCAGGTACAAAATAATATTTGCAAATAAAGCTAACTTTTCTTGAACACCATTCCAATTATGGCCTTTTTAGTTACTGAGTCAAAAAAATAACAAAAGGGAAAGAGGACACCCCTGCCTGGTTCCTTTGTTCAGACACAACTTATCAATGAACACTCCCACTTTGCTTTTTGCCTCTAAGCCCTCATATATTCTTCTAATTAACCATATAATTGTATCAGGAAATACAAATGCTTCCCTTGCTCTACCCATAAAATTCCAGCTTACTCTGTTGAATGCTTTGTCTTCATTAAGACCCACCAATAACAGTGGTAGCTTCTTACATTCTGCATCCTTCTTGATCATTATTCTATTAATATTGTCAAATGTTTGCCTCCCCTCCACAAAACCATATTTGTCCATAGCTATCAATTTTGGCATCACCTTTTCAATTCTTTTAGCTATTATAGACATAAGCACTTTATAATCATGCTTAGAATTAGAACATGCCTTTATTAAGCTGGATCAGATGTGTCTTTACCTTCTTTAGGTATTACAGCCACCATACCTTTTTTCTGGGATGTTGGTGTCTCCTCACCTTTTAAAATCCTGTTAAACAAAACCTTCCTGATCTTTATCACAGTCTTCCCTCCTAACTTACCAATGTCTACTGGACTATCATCTATTTCTGGGGACTTTCCAGTAAATTAATTATAGATCACTATTTTAACTCATCTCTTCCTATCTTAACTGTTAGATTTTGAGCATCATCTACTTCTAACCTCTACATATTTAAGTATTCCATAAATATTTCCATTTCAGCTTTTTCTTGATTTCCCTATTTCTCTGCTTTATGCAGATTTTCATAAAATTTCAAAATATCTCTAATATATCTACATGATCTTTGGTTATTTTCCTGTTATAGGCTCCCTAACTTTAGCAACAACCATCTTTTTTTTTCTGTTTCCTACGTTGGGCCAGAAGTTTTTGTTATTATCTAGCAACAGTTGCTTAACATCAGTCTTTCTATACTCATGCATATTATCCTGGTAACCTCATATTTTCTCTTTAGCACTCCTCTTGTTCTGCGAGATTCCTCTTATTTTATAGTACTTAGAATGAGAACCAGATATCCTTTTGTTTTGTTTCTATACTATTTTAAACACCACTTTCAGTTTATTCCACTCACTAGCTATAACTTTGGAGTACTTTTTATCATCCCTAATAACTCCTGGATAAATTCCACTATCCATTCCTTAAATTCCTCTCTTTTTAACATGTAGCTGGGGATGCTCCAGTGTCTCATCTTTACTTCATTTCCCCTGCATTTTTATTTTAGTAATTTTTGGTGCATGACCTAAAATAGTTATTGGATGTGTCAGAGTTCTCAATTAAATGGACATGGTCCTGTGAAATATAATTTCTCTCATGTCTAACCCAGTTATTGTGCTTTGTGGAAGAATGTGTAAATTCTCTCTGAGTTTCTGCTACTGAATGCACATCTCTCATACCAACTATTATCATAAATTTCTTTAGAACTCTACCCTCTCTGTTATATTGTCCCTTCTATGCTCACAGATACATCCTCGTTATTGTAAATCAGATTCCATTCCCCACCTATGAGTAGTACTCCTTACTGAAAGCTGATTACTTCTCCCAATTTTTTTAAGCTCCAAAATAGCAGTCTTGGATGGAATATAAGTACATGTCAGAAGTCCCCTTGCTACTACAAATCTTCCATTATTTTTTTGTCCTTTTCTATTACTACTGGAGCTGTTCTAGCAATTAGTAGAAGTACTCCTCTTTTCCATTGTCTGTGATATTCTGTAGAATATCCATTGTGAAATCCTTTATCAAATTTGCATACTCATTTCTTTTCAAATGTGTCTTCTGTGGCATTGCTATATGCACTCTACATTTCTTAATATAATTAAGCATTCTTTCCTTTTTGCATGTACATGTGAGATCATTCACATTCCAAGATAGTATCAAAAGTGTTGCCATTATGGTAAGAAATCATTATTCCCACCTATTATATATGGCAGCTGTTTTAAATGTCTAATTCCACCTTTTGTGAAACATGCACCCATTAATATTTGACAGGTTAATCCTTTATACATAGGTTCCATTGTTGTTGATAAGAAAAAATGTCACATTTTACAAAACGTTTTCTTTTAATAACCCCCCCCCAAAAAACACACCCTCAGAACACCTTCATAACCTATTAACTTAATACAAAACACACATAACTATGCACATCTTCATGTAATGTAGTTTAACCCTCTTAATAGGAACATTTCTGCCAAATACAGTAGCTGTTAACACAAGCCCTAGTTAACCTGAATTTCAGATTATCCAAGACACGTTGTTGCATGTGCTTCACTTGTACTGATTACTACCTATTCTTTTTTTATCTTTACTCCCCCCCCCCTTGCATGTGAAAATTACTTGCATACTTTCAGAAATCATTAACTTTAAGCCCTGAAAAAAACAGGTTTCTGTCTTTTATTGTCCTATTATCAGCTTGCCTTCATGAAAAGTAAGAGAAAAAAGAAAAATGTATTCCTCTGTTGCAGCCTTTAAGTCAAGCTAAAACATTTGTTGCTAAATAAAAACTTATATATTCAATGTTTTCATATTTGCTCGTTTCCCCGTAAAATTTATTAGATTAAACCAAGGGTCTTAATCCAGACATTCATCTATGCAACAGTAAAAGAAAACCATATCAGCTCTATATACATTATGATCTGTGTACATTTACACCACATCTCCTGCCACAACAACCCAAGATTACAACCTATTAACTTAAACATGCTTTTGTGTAGCTGTTCTTCTCTTTTTGCATTGTAGTGCCTACATTTCTTAATACCAAAAAGAATAAAGAAAGAGAAGACGAAGAAAAAGGACATATGTTTGCTTTAATAACTTTATCACATATAAAAACATCTTACTTGTTCTGATTACCCTGTTCTCATGATTGAAACTGTATTTAACACAAATCCGGCTTGACAGATCTAAGATGTGAGATGGTTTTAAACAAATGGCAATCAAATATATTACAACTCACAAGGTTATAATAAAAAAGAAAGCAAATGTTCCTACTATATACAATTCTGGAGTGTACTTCTTAATCATATATACATGCATACATACATACAAATGTTTCAAGCACGGGCATTAAGGCCCTTCTAGCTTGCCAATATGCCAAAGCACTTGTTCCCATAATAAATGTTAAGGCTGTTCTTAAAAATATCTAAACTAGTACTTGCTTTAATGTAATTTGGTAGTCTGTTCCAAGCATCAGCTACTCTGTCAGAGAACCAATTAGTACACTTCTCATTCCTATAGAATCTTCTACATAGGTTATCTGATGATTCTCTAATACTGTTTGATAACTCCAAACATTCCCAGAGGTAGTTGTCCCTAAATGCCCTATATACCTGAATAAGATCTCCTCTTAAATATCTGTAAGAGACCCTACAAATTCAGATATTTTAGTCTTTCATAATAACTTAGATTTTCACATCCATGGATGCCCTTAGTGTATTTCCGCTGCACTCTTTCCAGTTTTTTCATGCTTGTTTTCCTATAGGGTTTCCCTATTGTTATTTTATACTCAAGTTTGGGTCTAATGTAACTAACAAACAATGACTTCATTATGTTTGATTTCCTAGACTTTATAAATATTTTTATGCAACCTATAGTTCTATAATTATCATTAGCCAATTGGTTGATATGATTAGGAAAACTCATAGCTGAATCTACCCATATACCCAGGTCCTTAAACGAGTCTACAGCTTCAATCACTGTGTGCTGTATTAAATATTCACCTTTCAGTTTATGTCTCCCAAATCTCATATGTTTAGTTTTTGATCTATTTATCAACATATTATTCTCCTGTGCCCAAATGGACAATTTAGTCAAATTATTTTGCAGACATGCCTTATCTGTAACACTTGTAATCAGTTTACCCAATTTCAGGTCGTCAGCATATAGACTGTAGAACACCTCAGATGAAAAAGTAAGGTCTGAAAGATACAATCTAAACAAGTAAGGGCCTAGTACAGAGCCCTGTGGGACACCTTGACTGTAACCAATGATTTCACCTGTCCAGCTGGTGTGTGATACTTGCCATGTCCTATTTGTAAGCCATGCAGTTATCCATCTTATCAACAGTACATCAATACCTAGTTGTACTAATTTATTGATCAGGGTTTTGTGCATGACCCTGTCAAATGCTGAAGTTAAATCTATATAAATCACATCACAGCTGTTATTATATTGTTATAGAACATCATGTTACGGGTGGTAATAGATCTATTTTTAACATATGCATGCTGATATATGGTTTCAAGTCCCAACTTATCCAGTTCTGACAATAACTTATCCAGTATTACCTTCGCCATTATTTTTCCACAACATGAAAGTATACTTAAGGGTCTATATGACTCTAGGTTTGTCCTACTCCACTTTCCCTTAAAGACAGGTTTAATAAGTGCATGTCTCCAGTCTTAAGGAATCCCCCCATATTTATATGACTTAGTGAATAATAGATGTAATGGCAGTGTAAGTACTCGCTTAAGCATTCTCAGGTCATTGTTACTTATTCCGTCTCCTCCCGGCACTTTGTTTGGATCCAGTTAGCACAGTTTTTTTTCAATATAATCTAATTTGACTTCAGTATCTGGGGTTACCTGGATGTCACTAGGACAACTTACCACCTCTTTTGTAGAGCCAAACAGTGTTGCATAACATTTTGTAAACATATCTATAATCTGTTGCATCTGAGAATAAATTTTAGAATCTGCACACAGTTTATCAATTTGTGTATCTTTACACCTTCCACATCTTATGTATCTATAAAAAGGTTTCCTATTATGCTCAATATCTTTATATAAAATTTCTTGATATTGTCTAACACTATGCTTAATCTGTTTGTCCAGCTCTTTTATTTCAGTTTTCAAAGTTGTAGTTCAACCTCTCTTCCATTTCTTATATGTTTTTGTCTCCTTAATCAGGTATCTTGTTCTTAGGGAAATATACCCCCCTGATGTTACAACATGCCTAGATCCTGATGTTACAACATGCCTAGATCCTGATGTTACATGCCTGGATCCTGATGTTACAACATGCCTAGATCCTGATGTTAAACATGCCTAGATCCTGATGTTAAACATGCCTAGATCCTGATGTTACAACATGCCTAGATCCTGATGTTACATGCCTAGATCCTGATGTTACAACATGCCTGGATCCTGATGTTACAACATGCCTAGATCCCATGTTACAACATGCCTAGATCCTGATGTTACAACATGCCTAGATCCTGATCTTAAACATTTTTTTGATTTTTTTTCACTCAAACAATTTCTCTTTCAAAACTTTCCACATTCCATCTGCAGTTTTTCCACTGAACACCTCACTCCATTTAGTTTTATATAGTAACTGTTTTGCTTCCCTATAATCTGTAATTAACCTTCTGTGCATTGGCTTAGATTTCAGTTTGGCAGAATTATCTAGCAACAAATGAATCTTTATGACCCCATGATCACTGCACATCAATGGTGGTAAAACTTGACTTGAAGTTACAGTAATTTCTTTGGGAATACAAACAATATCTAGTATATTCTGTCCCCTGGTATTTTTTTTTTTTTTACAATCTGAAGCATTTGTTGTTCCTGCATATACTCTGTCAATAATTTCTTTACAAACATTGTTGAATCAATATTATTCCAGTCCCCCACTAATATTATTCTTCCCTCCTGTGTTTTATATAAGAAATGTATGAATTCCTCTGGGTCATCTGCACTTGACTTGGGTGGTCTGTACACTCCAACAATTGTTATATGTTCCAGGGGGTCCACTTTGTAATTTCGAAATACTGAAATCTTGAATTTCAGTATTTCAAAATCACAAAGCTGAAAACCCAATCACAACTCACAAACTCACAACCGTGAAATTCAAAATCCCGTACCCACGCTACACATACAGTACACACATAAACATACACAAAACTCCCCCCCACAATCAAACAGACTAAGCTGTGCCCCCCACACCCCCCACACATATATTCTAACTCCAAGATCGCACAAACAGTAACACAAAACGAAACACACACACACATCTTACAGTCCATCAAACACGCACATAGCAGTCACAACCCACACTTACACACACTAAACCCCTAACCAACATATTTACACACACATACTTACCAAAATTAAGCCTAAACATCAACATTCTGTACCACTGGAAGCAGAAATTCAAAATATCCATGCTTCAGTATTTTGAATTCCACGCTTCTGCAGGTTTCGGAAATGAGTATTCGGCTTTGTGATTTCGGAATACTGAAATTCGAGATTTTAGTATTTTGAAATTATAAAGTGGATCCATTCCAGGGTTGTCTTTATTGTCACAGTTACACAGTCTATAGTATTGGTGTTATCACTGAACATGTAATAATCACAAGTCTCATAGCTATCTTTAATCCCTATCATAACACCTCTACCTGATTTTTTGTTAGAATGTCTGTTACAGTAAAAACATTTATACCCTGACAGAACTGGTTTCCAGTCATTGTTCTTTAACCATGTTTCACAAACTATAACAACATCAATCTTGTGGGAACGTAGCAAATGTTCTAATAAAAATACTTTATTATTAATGCTCCTAGCATTAACAACCATCAGAGATGCATCAAATGTTACTATCTGTGAACTGTTACATTTTTGACCTGGCAAAAATCCTGGCTAGTGTTTGTCAAATATTGCAAAATATCTGCTGCAAAAATTCTCTTCCCTGATCTAGACAAATGCACACCATCCTGTCTGAACACGTGTGCACAAAAGAAGGCTTGGATGTTCTACACATTTCCATTTTTAAAAAAGGACATTTTTTCCATGTAGGTGTTTATCCAAAAACTCTTTTCATTCACAGTGACCTGACTATCCTTTCTATAGATGATTTGTGAAAAATATGTCTTAACACCAGTACAAGCTATACTATCTAGGAGGGCTGTCAGTTCCCGACTAACAGTTAGAGAATCTTTGTTGGTGACATAATTTGTATAAACATGAATAAAAACAGATCCATACTTACTTACAATAAACTCAGTATTCTCAGTTAATGATAACCTGAACTAACTTTGGTAATAGACTTGGTATGAAGGATCTAAACTTAAAGATTTTCTAAATCCCTTACAAATAGATTTTCAGTACTGTTTGCTTTTTCAGTGTGCCTTATGAGATTATCTGACTGTAAAATATTCATCACATGGTTGATGAAGTCTGTAACTGTGATACTGAAGTTTAAAAAAAATCTAAATAAAGATATTAAACAATACTTTACTTTAAAATATGCAATTTGTATTGTGAGAAGTTTCATGGAAATGCTTCTAAGAAAATAAATTTTACTTAGTTGCACTTTTCCTTCCTCCTCCCCTCAGACTCCTTCCAAATATTAATGGCATGAAGTGAGGCAAATGCTTTTCAGTTCCTCACAAGAGTTTAACAAAGTCATCAAAAGACCACTCTTTCCACTTATTCTTATACAGTGTATTTTACAAATGCAATTGATGCTTTGCAGTCTTGCATGCATTGACTAATTTCCATGTAGCTGGTCTTCTTTCTGCTTATCTCCATTTCCCAACTCCAGATTCTGGTTCAGTTCCATAGTGTACCCAGTTCTTTAGTCAACTCCTGTGCTTTTCTTTTTCTCTCAAGCATTTTCCTTTGGAACAGTAGACAATGATTCATTGGCAAAGTCTCTCCATGGGCTTTATTATCAGAAGAATGAGAAGCATAGTCCCCTTCTGCTTGATGGCTCACTTTTTGTTGGACAAATGTTTGCATTTCCTCCTTAGCTTGTTCTGTATTAAAAATGACTTTGATCATCCAGGAAAATATATTCTGAAGACAGCTAGATACATTAGCTTGAATCTCATACCTGCGTCTTGACATTCCCTGATTACTAAAAAAATCAAAATATGACCTAGAGCACTAAAGTTTTGAATTCAGCAACCAGAACAAGTGAAGAAAATAAAATTCAAACCACCATGCTGTAAAATACCAGTTATTTATTAAGACTCTCAACGTAAGCACTTTCGTTGTGAAGTACCCTTCATCAGAAAAAAGTATTTTGGATTTTCCCAGCTGGGGGTCACCACAGCAGAACTCCGGTCCACTCATGATTGGCAGTGGATTTTACAGTGCCGAGTTGCCAGCCCGACACCCAACCTTCAAAATAGGCACGTCCATTCATGCTCGTACCTACCTGCATGTATTTAACGTGACTAGACCGTGGGGAGGACATGCAGACTCCACACAGAAGGTGCTCCAGCTGGGAATCGAATGGGAGAACCTCTTGCTGTGAAGCAACAATGCTAACCGCTGCACCACTGCGGTTTTCTTCACAAAAAAACTGAATCACATTTAAAACACAAAGTAGCCAATCACAGTCAATATTGAGCCCTCCTCATCTTGAGGGCTTATTTAATGGCAATAACCCCATTTCTCCCAGGTGGTCTGTGTGCACACAACTCTATGATCCATTTATGTTCATAGTATTCTGTCAAATTGCCTACATCACCCCCCTCTCCTGGATAACTTAACAGTCTGTAACACTATAAAATTAAAAGTATGCCCTGTATGTTCACTTACATGCTAATATAAAGCATTGTGGGTATTACCTGTATGTATTGCTGATAAATGTTGCAATATTCTATTTTTTAGTTTACCTAGAAGTGATCATGATGTAATTGACACCATGCTATATAGGAAGGACTGTTGGCACAATACACTCCTACTCTATGATAGCATGCATCCTAGGCATGCATTTGATAATATAACAAAGGGACAGTTTTACAGAACATCTAGGCTACGTACAAACAAAATGTGTTTTAAGCAGAAGTCACTATAGTTAAAGCATACTTTTCATGAGAGAGGCTACAAAGGTAATAAAATAAAATTATCTGATCAGGAATGTACCAACAAAAGAAGAACTAAGGCCAAACCGTGGTTTTCTGGTGATACAACTGATTACCAGAATAATACAGGGAGTTTGAAACAACGTTTAAGAGTAACTTTAAAGTACAGTAACAACATAGGAGGTATATGTGATGTCATCAGGGAAATCTGGGGTATATTACATACGGATGAGAGATTAAAAGAAATTATAACTCATAAACCACTGTTCTGTTTCAAACAAAATAAAAACTTAAAAGATTTGCTATGTAATGAGAGAACTAGAAGATGCACCAATAACATTATAAGTCAGGGAACCTTCCCATGTAAACATTGCAAAGCTTGCAAGTATATTAGGAAGAACAATCTATTTATTCAACATGTTACCAATAAACAGTATTCATTGGCATCATATGCAGATTGTCATACAACTGATGTCTACGTAGCTCAGTTCAAGGACTGCTATTCGTTCTATGTGGGTAAAATCAACTGTAAACTAAAAAAAAAAGAATATTGCAACATTTATCAGCAATATTTACAGGTAATACCCACAATGCTTTATATCAGCATGTAAGTGAACATACAGGCCATACTTTTTATTTTATGGTGTTATAGACTGTTATGTTATACAGGAGAGGGGGTGATATAGGCAGTTTGACAGAATACTATGAACGTAAATGGATCATAGAATTGTATGCACACAGACTGCCTGGGATGAATGGGGTTATTCCCATTAAACCAGCCCTCAAGATGAGGAGGGCTCAGTATTGACTGTGATTGGCTACTTTGTGTTTTAAATGTGATTCATTTTTTTTGTGAATTGTCTGATGAAGGGTACTTCACCCAAAAATGCTTATGTTGAGTGTTTTAATAAATAACTGATATTTTACAGTGTGGAGGTTTGAATTTTATTTTATTCCCTGATTACTGGAATAAATTTATCTTCTGTCATTCTGTCTGATGTATAGTGGATAATCATTTTCCACAAACACTCTACTGTCTCCAGCTTTATAAGGTTCATTAAATAGGACATATCTTCTACAAGACCAGATTGCTGTGGATCTAACCTGATGAGTATTATAGTCTGCTCTATGGCCTTTCATTTATGTATTCATTTGATCACAGTCAGCCTCCTGTGGTGTACTTAGTGAATAAATTGGCTGTAATGGGTGGCTTGTGTGAATTGCAATGTGTTGGAGCACATGTGCCTGATTTCAGCCAACTAAAATATATTACAGTGACTATTTATATATTCAGTCATTCATTTGATCACATTCTGACATCTGAGGTATAGTCAATAAAGTGGATGCAATTGCTGAGCACATGTCTTATCTGTGTATGTGTGTGTGTGTGGGGGGGTTTGCAATGGATTTTACTGTATGCCTTTGACAGCTGCAAACTGAAATATATTATTGCGGATATTTATTTATGTATTTATTCATTCATTAATCAGAATCAATATCTGAGGTGTTCACACCCATTAAAATGGCTATAATTGGCAAATACACGTGTGTATGTGCATATGGACAGATTGTAGTAGGTTGCACTGTGTAAATCTGACAGCATTGTTTTGAAGAGCCTTGCTGTGTACATTTATGTATTTGATCAGAATCAGACTTATGAGATGCAGTCAAGTCAAAGTGGGTGCAATTGGTTAACAAGGATGCATTCTGTGTGTGAAATTGACCGACTCTTGCTGTCTTTTGATCATGGGCAGTGTCTAATGACTTTGAGTAAAACTAGCTGAAATACATTACTGTGACTATTTATTAGTAATATTTGTATTGGCTGAGTATCAAACATCTGAGAGATATACAGTCTGTAAAGTCCCAATACTGAGTTTAAACTAAGGCAGCCTGTGAATGAAAAATGACTCACCCCAGCTGCTATTTAATCAAAGTCACGCAGTCATTAACCTGCCATAATATACCTCCATCCCATTCCAGTTAGCATCACCAATTAATTTCCTTCCCACAACATTCTTTGCTCTATAATCACAAGTCACGACTGTGTATCATCCAGTTTGAGGTCAGGTAAATATTTATAATAACGGAACAGAACATGTGAGCTGCTTTTATATAAATTAAGGAATGTTGATTCCCTTAGATCTGTATAATCTCACCTACTAAAAAGTTATCCAGTTTTTGTCTTTAAAAGATCACTATGGATAAAAACTGAGAAAATAGTTTTATCTCATCTTGATAATCCTTGTAATGGTAATGTCTCTTTAACACTAGAGGTAGTTATTGCTAAGTTTTATTTTGCTGTATCCCAAATTCCCTGATGAGGGGTGGACATAGAGACTTGTTTATTTTATTTTTTTGGAACAATACTAGACAAGCAATCACAAGGGCCACAATATGCCTAGTCATATACACCATTTAGTTGATGCACTTAAAAGCTTGTGCCAGCCTTTTCAGTTTTTAATAGTGCTTACCTCACAAATCAAGCAGGTCTGTACATGAAAATCTTTGTATAAATCTGTTTACCCATCCAAATCATGGGTAGTAGCCTAAAAGGAAGTCAAAGTAGTAATTTATTTGACCTGTAGTGGTAACTTTTTCTGTAGGCTGAGAATACACTGGGCTGGGAACCCATCTCTTCAGACAACCTTGCTTATTTGTTGGTATAGATTTGGGTCCCTTGTGTGGGTGTTTGCCGTGTCACTGGTTTCACAATGAAGGAGAAGGCCAAATAATATTGGGTCTTTCATGGATCAAAAAGCAAGACATAATCACCCCAGAGCAGCCTATAGACTACAGAGCATGATACAAGTTGTGCTAATTTTGGGGGATAGTTGAAGGCCTTTATCTTCTTGGTAAAGTATCTTTGAAGCTTTTCTAGCTGAGCCATTTTCTTTGATTTTATACATACCAGAGCATTGTTTTCAATGATGGGGCTGATAAGATAAAGGATACAGTAGCAGTATGATTTCTTTGAATCTTGAAAGTATTCCCCTTGGAAATTAACGAGGCCAGACAGAAAGAGTTCCTGACAATGATGGAAATATGATGACTGAATGAGAGAGAATTGTCCACATAAGTACCCAGCTCTCTTATGACCATGTCTGTCTGAAGAAGAGTACCATTTAACAGCTTTCTTACAGAATGCTACTGTACTGCACTTTTTTGCATTTAACTTGAGACCATTTTGAATATACCAGGTATAAGCATATTCCAGCCCTTGTTGGAGCTGTTTGCTATCTGTGGATGAGTGTATATGTGCTCAGCTTGTAGTCATCAGCAAACATGGTCAGTCAAACTTATGGCATATTGATCTGGATATCTGCCAAATAAATGCTAAACAGGAGAGGACCCACCTCTGATCCCTGTGATTCTCCACCAATTAAAAATTTACATTCAAAATGGCTGCCAACAACTTACACAACCTGAGGTTTATTGGATAGATAGTTTGCAATCCATTGGATAACTTAGGGGTTTAAAATTGTCTAATTGTTTAGCAGTGCTAGCATGGAGGAAATTGTCAAAAATCATTGGCCAGATCAAGATAAGCAATGTGCACTGAATAACCACTGTCCACAGCCTCAGTATCCTTTTCAAAGAAGCTTACTAGGTTCAGAAGACATTATCTGCCCTTCACAAAACAAAAATAATTGGGATCTAGCTCAATTCAATTTTCTCTGTCTGCATAAATGAGTTCTGCTATTCTGTAATTGCCTGAATCGGTCACCACCCGCCCCTGAGCAGGAGATTCACAATGGCCTTTCACCAGGCATCAGGCACAAACTCTGCAAATAGGCTGAGGTTGGAAAGTTTAAGTAGAGGCTCAGATATTACATATTTACCACTGATGAGAAGACAGCTTGGTATGTTGTCTGGTCTAATGGAAGAATTACTTTTAGTCTTTGACAGGGACTTTAAGACTTGTTCCAAGGTGAGTTCAGGGGAAAGTAAATTTTCGGGGCTTCTCTGGGCAACAGCAACGGTATGTGGGGTAAAGTTACTAGCTGTATTCCTGGGATTGGAATATGTGATATAATTCTAGATGACTTCAGTACTTTGGACATTATTCCTTAATTTCCTGACATAACTGAAGAAAGTTTTTTAGTTTCCTTTGGTATCTGTACTGACCTTAAGCTTGTAATCTGCTTTACATTCTGTAATAATAGTCCTTAGTGCCTTACTGCCCTGTTTTAGTGTGTTCCTGAGATGAGGGGTGGGAATTATTACAACTTTTCATCATTATATTTCTTATGTTACACAGTTTACTTTTTTGTATTTTTCTTTCCCGCAATACATGTCCAACCCACAAAAGATGAGATTATGACTGTTTACTGTCAGGCAAATTATCTCTGTGTGACTTGAGGGCTAATAATTGGAATAGCTTCTTACTCTGAGAATCTCATAGGTTCATAGGTGTGTACTAGGCTGATGGCCCTGGGGCCTTTACAAGCCTAGCCGTAGGATTACCCTGGCATCGTGCCACCCAACCTTATTTCCCAGTGCCTCTGTCGAGTAGAGCCACTGCAGTGATCCCTGGGGTGAATTTTCTATTTCCCATCCACTCATCAAGATTTCTCTTGGAGAGGGTCAGCGAGGTGCTCTTCTTGACATGTATGGGAAGTCTATTCCATAGCATGGGCAGTCTCTGGGTTATGAACCTGCCCATCCAGTATGAAACTTTATTCTAGTAACATTCTGTGGTTTGTGGGTGCAATATGCAATTTCTTCTTTAGCTGCAAAATAATGTATAAATGAGACTTTTTTTTGAAAATTATGCTGTTTTCCTTTTTCAACCTGTTGTTGTCCCTGGTATAAGAGTGTTTTACTCTGAGACTACATAATAAGAGGCTGTAAATTCCTAAAGACTGAATAAGTTTATGTCATCAGAGAGAGGGGAAGAAGACAACTTTAAATGACAGTTCAGGGCAGGAGACAGCACTGCACCCCATGCATTTAAGTAATGAATTAGTGGTTAAAACACACAGCAATACCATGTCCCCCACATTTAAGTAATGCCTTAATGATTAGAACACACAGCAGCACTGTGTCCCAGCATTAAAGCTATCCATTAGAGATTAGGATACAAAGTAGCCTTGTGACTGCTGTATTTTTAAGATATGCATTTATGATTCGTTCAGATGTCAGTACTTTTCCCCTTATATTTAAATAAGGCATTTGTACTTGGGGCATACATGCTTCTTTTCTACTATGTATAAATAATGCATTAGTGATTAGGACACACAGATCCAGTATGTACATTTAAGTAATGCATTATTGATTAGGGTACAGAACAGCACTGTGTCCCTACATTTGATAATGCATTGGTGCTTACAGCACACAGCATTGATATTGCCTGAGCCCCCTGCATCTGTGTAATGAATTGGTATTTAGGGCAGACAGCAACAATGAGCCCCATGTATTTGTATAATGCAGTGGTGCTTAGACCACAGGGCAGCATTGACCCCCCCTCTGTATTTTTGTATTGAAGTGGTGCTTAAGTTAGGACACACAACAGCAAGGAGCTCCCTGCATTTTTGTAATGCATTGGTGCTTTGGGCACACAGCAGCACTGAACTCCCTGCATGTCTGTAATGCATTGGTACGTAGGGCACACAGCAGCACTGAGCCCCTTGCATTTCTGTAATGCATTAGTGCTTAAGGTGCACAGTGCCACCATGCTGCTTACATTTAAGGAGCTTGCTGGTGCGAAGTACACCTCAGTATTGTGCCCCTGAATTGAAACAATCACATTATTGATGATGGGGAACATAATAGCACTGTGTCCCTTGCATTGTAATAATGTACTGGTGCTTGCAGCACACAACAGCACTGTATCCCTTGCATTTAAGTAATTCATTAGTGTTTATAGCACACAACAATACTGTGTACCCTACACTGCAATAATGTGCTAGCTGCTTGAAGGGCTTTTAACAGTGACAGTTGCTTGGGAGTGGATTTAATACAGTTGTATTGTACAATACTGTTCATAATATATTGCCACACTGTAAAAAGTGCTGGGGGGAGTAACAATGTAAGGTGGTGCACTACTGAGCACCCTGCAATGTAAAAGTGCAATATTGATTATGGTACAGAACAGCACTGATAATGCATTGGTGCTTAGGGCACACAACAGCACTGAGCCCCTTACATTTCTGTAATGCATTGGTGATTAAGGTCCAGGGTGCACAGTGCCACCATGCTGCTTACATTTAAGTAGCTTACTGGTGCCAAGTACACCTCAGTATTGTGCTCCTTACAGTGAAAAATTGCATTAGTGATGGTGGGGAGTACAACAGCACAATGTCCCTTATATTGTAATAATGCACTGGTGCTTAAGGCACAGAGCAGCACTGTGTCCCTTGCATTTAAGTAATTCATTAGTGTTCATGGCACACAATACTGTGCACCCTACATTGCAATAATGTGTTAGCTGCTCGAAGGGCTTTTAACAGTGATAATTGCTTGGGAGTGGATTTAATACAGTTATATTGTACAATGCTGTTCATCATATTTTGCCACGCTGTAACAGGTGCTAACAATGTAAGGTGGTGCACTACTCAGTATCCTGCAATATAAAAGTGCATTAAGTGCTTGAAAGGAGGGGGTAAAACTGCTAGTGCAGCACTATGAATCTGTAGTTCTACATTTTAATAGTTTGCTAGATGTATATTGCAATGTGTGAGGTGCTAGGGGAAGTAACACTTTGTGCAGTGCTGTGTGTCCTACAGTCCTACATTTTAATGGTTTGCTACATGTATGTTACAATGTGTGAGGTGTTAGGGGAAGTAGCACTTTGTGCAGTGCTGTGTGTCCTACAGCCCTACAGTTTAATAGTTTGCTAAATGTATAATACAATGTGAGGTGCTAGGGGAAGTAGCAATTTGTGCAGTGCTGTGTGTCCTACAGCCCTACAGTTTAATAGTTTATAAATGTATAATACAATGTGAGGTGCTAGGGGAAGTAGCAATTTGTGCAGTGCTGTGTGTCCTACAACCCTACAGTTTAATAGCTTGCTAGGTGTATGCTATAATATGTAAGGTGCTAGGGGAAGTAGCACTTTGTGCAGTGCTGTGTGTGTCCTACAGTTTAATAGTTTGCTAGGTGTATGTTAAAATGTGCGAGGTGCTAGGGGAAGTAGCACTTTGTGCAGTGCTGTGTGTCCTACAGTTTAATAGTTTGATAGGTGTATGTTACAATGTGCGAGGTGCTAGGGGAAGTGGCACTTTGTGCAGTGCTGTGTCCCCTACAGTCCTACAGTTAAATAGTTTGCTAGATGTATGTTACAATGTGTGAGGTGCTAGGGGAAGTAGCACTTTGTGCAGTGCTGTGTGTCCTACAACCCTACATTTTAATAGTTTGCTAGATGTATGTTACAATGTGTGGGGTGCTAGGGAAAGTAGCACTTTGTGCAGTGCTGTGTGTCCTACAGCCTTACATTTTAATAGTTTGCTAGATGTATGTTACAATGTGTGAGGTGTTAGGGGAAATAACACTTTATGCAGTGCTGTGTTTCCTACAGCCCTACATTTTAATAGTTTGCTAGATGTATGTTACAATGTGTAAGGTGCTAGGGGAAGTAACACTTTGTGCAGTGCTGTGTCTTCTACAGTCCTACATTTTAATAGTTTGCTAGATGTATGTTACAATGTGTGATGTGTTAGGGGAAGTAGCACTTTGTGCAGTGCTGTGTGTCCTACAGTTTAATAGTTTGCTAGGTGTATGTTACAATATGTGAGGTACTAGGGGAAGTAGCACTTTGTGCAGTGCTGTGTGTCCTACAGCCCTACATTTTAATAGTTTGCTAGATGTATGTTACAGTGTGTAAGGTGCTAGGGGAAGTAGCACTTTGTGCAGTGCTGTGTGTCCTACAGTCCAGTAGTTTGCTAGATGTATGTTACAATGTGTGAGGTGCTAGGGGAAGTAGCACTTTGTGCAGTGCTGTGTGTCCTACAGTTTAATAGTTTGCTAGATGTATGTTACAATGTGTGAAATGCTAGGCGAAGTAGCACCTTGCACAGTGCTGTGTGTCTACAGTTTAATAGTTTGCTAGATGTATGTTACGATGTGTGAGGTGCTAGGGGAAGTAGCACTTTGTGCAGTGCTGTGTCTCCTACAGTTTAATAGTTTTCTACATGTATGGGTTATTTAACACTGTTAAGGTGTACAACACTGTGTGTTTCAAGTTGTTACAATGTCCAAGGTGCTGGGCGAGGTAAAATGTTTACTGCAGCACTGTACACCCTACATTGTTATAGCACACTAAGTGCTCAGGGAGTGGGTGCTTCCCATTGTTAGTTCGTTCACAATGTGCACCCTACACTGTAATTGTGGAGTAGGTGCTTGTAAGGTTTTAACACTCTTTCCAAATGTACCATCATATGCTCGTAATTCCTATATCTTAAAGCAGAAGGTTAAAGGATGCTGATGGTTTTAAATATGTTAATAGTTGTGTGGGCATTAAAATATTTGTTAACTGGTTAAATCTGCTGAGTACAAACTATTCTCTTCATGTGCAGGATGTGACTGTTACCTGGTTACATTACTTTCTCAGAGTTCTTCAGCACACAAATGGATACTAAAGGAATCAAACCCTAGGCTACAGGGTATAACTTGGAGTTTAGTTTTGAGGTGTAGGTTTTCTAGTTTGCTGTTAAGGGAGAGTAGTTTTTAACTTGTTTATGCTATGGTACCACCCAAGGGGTTTCTTACCAAACATGACACTGGATTTGTTACTGATTAAGAATGTCATGAAGTCTCAGTGTAGGTATTGCGATGAGAATAGAATTCTTCAGCAAAGTCAGGTGTGTTTGCTGTTTGGTCTTCAAAAGGAAGGGGACTCTTGAAATTCCACAGGTCCTCATATAGTCATAGTAAATTTATCTTAGAGAAATTTCTAAAGGTGTCAGGATTTGTGAGTGTTTTGGCTGGATTCTGATAGTGAAGACCACTGCTTGATGGTCAGATGTGTCAAAGGGCTGTATAGTTATTAATTATGGGCGTGGAGCATGATGATGCTATGCTTGTAATAAATAGGTCCACTATATCTGATACTTTCATAGAGGAGCAAAGAATCTGGTTTAGTGAATTTTAATTACAATGTGTAAGGTGCTACGGGAAGTAGCACTTTGTGCAGTGCTGTGTCTCCTACAGTTTAATAGTTTTCTACATGTATGGGCTATTTAACACTGTTAAGGTGTACAACACTGTGTGTTTCAAGTTGTTACAATGTCCAAGGTGCTGGGCGAGGTATTTAATATATATATAGGCACCCTATTGCTCGTTACATAGGTACTATATCATCGATATATATATAGACAGCTTACTACTGGTTACATAGCTACTATATCATCAATATATATATATATATATATATATATCTATATCTGTATAGGCACCCTATTGCTCGTTACATAGGTACTATATCATCGATATATATAGACACCCTACTGCTGGTTATGTAGGTACTATATCATCTATATATATATATATATATATATATATATATATATATATATATATATATATATATATATATAGGCACCCTATTGCTCGTTACATAGGTACTATATCATTGATATATATATATTGACACCCTACTGCTGGTTACGTAGGTACTATATCATCAATATATATATATATATATATATATATATATATATATAATATGTCTATATATATATATATATATATAGGCACCCTATTGTTCGTTACATAGGTACTATATCATCGATATATATATATATATAGACACCTTACTGCTGGTTACGTAGGTACTATATCATCGAGATATATATATATATATATATATATATATATATGTATATATGTATATATATATATATATATATATATATATATATATATATATATATATATATATATATAGGCACCCTATTACTCATTACATAGGTACTATATCATCGATATATATATATATAGACACCTTACTGCTGGTTACGTAGGTACTGTTAGCAGGGAATCTGAAAGGGTGATGAACACTGAACACTGTTAGGTAAGGTATGTTAATGCACTGGAACAACATTTCAGTAATGATGCAGATGTCCATCTTTTCAAGGGTTATGAAGCCTTCTGTGGATTGCAGTTTCTTATTTAATCTTACAACATTCAGTAGCACCACCTTTATACTGTCCATTGTGGTTCAGGAAGGTTGGTATTTGGAGTTGATTTACAATGCCTAAAAAGTCCCTATAGGGGGTTGAGAAAATTCTTCTTCTTCTTTCGGCTTTTCCCGGTTAGGGGTCGCCACAGTAGATCACCTGTCCGCTCATGATTGGCAGTGGAGTTTTACAGTGTCGAGTTGCCAGCCCAGCGCCCAACCTTCCACAAAAGGCACACACATACACACACTCACACCTAGGGCCAATTTAGAGTGTCCAAATCAACCTACAGCATGTCTTTGGGATGTGGGAGGAAACCGGAGTGCCAGGAGGAAGCCCACGCGACCACAGGGAGGACATGCAGACTCCACACAGAAGGCACCCCAGCTGAGGATCGAACTGGAGAACCTCTTGCTGTGAGGTGGCAACGCTAACCGCTGCACCACTGTGGCCACCCCAGTTGAGAAAATTCTTGCCAGGATGAAAACTCTGAGCTGAAAGGCCCTAGCCATCTCTGGAATAGCAGGTGGAATAGTAATACATTTTCTTTTTTTTTTTTTAACAAAAACATCTTTATTGAATTATCACATATGACATAGGCAATATGACATATACATTAACTTACAAACTTTAAACTGACCTCCAAACTCACTATTGGTCAGTCACCTGAATATTAGAAGCATAAATAATAAAGTACATTACCTCCCTGCTCTCTTACATGTTCACTCCCCAGATATATTATGTCTTACCGAAACATGGCTAAAACCATCAACCACTGACAAAGAGATAATTCCTCCAGGTTATAATATATTAAGACTTGACCGCAAAACTAGGAAGGGAGGAGGGGTAAATGGCTAAGGCTTTTGTCACCCCCTATAGTGCCTTTTTTAGGCAAAGTTCAAAGGACAAAACCACCACCGTAACAGATACAAGCATGCAAAATCTGAAGGTAATGCTACTCAATGCTAGAAGTCTAAACCTCAAAATGAATTCTCTCGAGGCACTCCTAAAAATGGAGAACATCAATATCTGTGCAGTAACTGAGACCTGGTTCAAGGCTCCAGAGAGCACCCCTGCAATACCAGGCTACAACTCTTACCACACTTTTCAGCCACCAAACGAAGATCGAAACACTAAAGGTGGAGGAGTGTCCATATTCACACCTCCAGGCTAGTTGCCCAACACAATGCATCTGAAATTCTCCAGGTGCAACTAACACTAGGTAAGACTGCAATCCAAATTGTAGCTTGCTACAGATCCCCCACCATGCCCCAAGATTCTCACTACACCTTCCTAAACATACTGGAAAATATTAAGATACAACCAAACACCCTAATACTGGGTGATTTCAACTACCCTGCCATTAACTGAGAAAACTACTCATGTATCAACACCTTTGCCCAACTGTTCTTGGAATTCATAAATTCTAATGCCCTGGATCAGCTAATCCATAGTCCCACCAGGGGTTCCAATATCCTAGACCTGGTCATTACCAACATGGGAAATCGATGGTTCACACCTATGGTCACCCCCTCGTTAGTCAGGTCAGTCCATAAGCTAATCACCCTTAACATCCCACCCCCACCCCCCAGTAAGGAAACCTCCATAAAAAAAAAGCCAATTTTATGCTACTCAAGTCAGAAGTGACACACTTCATGACACCCATGCAGATGGAAACTGAAAGTTCGACTGCTGAGTCCTACACTAAGGCACTCATGCATGAATCGTGCCATCCCAAATAGAACCAAGAACCAGGATGCTCTCCTCCAAAAGAAGGAAGCCAATCTGGTGGTCCCCTGCCATAAACAAACTTTACAACAAAAGGAAGAAACTGTTGCAGAAAAGAGGAAAATCCCAGGATGCAAAAAAACTCCCTTACCAGCATCAATAAGAAGCTGCAATCCCTCATAAAATCCTCCAAAGCTAGTTACAAAAATAAAATTGCCAAAGATTCCAAAGACAACCACAAGGCATTCTATAACTATCAAAACCAAAAATTCAACGCTTCTCCGACACAATAAAGGCTGCCCAATTACCAAAATAGCGAGTGTCTGATGACTCCAAAAAACGACCGCCAAATGTATAAAAACTACTGTTTATTCGCTTATTAACAAAATAGAACTGAAATAAACAACCGTTACCTCATTTACAATGGTTGTTTATTTCAGTTCTATTTTGTTAATAAGTGAATAAACAGTAGTTTTTTATACATTTGGCGGTCGTTTTTTGGAGTAATCAGACACTCGCTATTTTGGTAATTGGGCAGCCTTTATTGTGTCGGAGCAGCGTTGAATTTTTGGTTTTGGCAGTGGATAATTTATTTTGGTTACTACATTCTATAACTATGTCAAGAATCTAAATGGCAATGTTCAGATCTGCTCTGAGCTACAACAGAATGGCATTAAATGTACTGATCCCAAAGATATTGCCAATATCCTGACAGATCGATTCACTGCCAGCTTCACCCCCTCTCACCTCCAAAATGGCCCATCTCAATACCAGAAGATTGCCAAATTCTGGTAATAACAGCAACACAGGTAAAAAACGCACTCTCCAAAGCTAAGAATACAGCATCCATGGGACCAGATGACATTTCGGGCTGTGTACTACATGAACTACAAAATGAATTGGCACCTCACTTAAATGTCATGTTTAATCATACCATCACCTCAGGCTTCATGCCCACTGAGTGGTGCACAGCTACAGTTATCCCACTCCACAAGGAGGGGTCCACCTTGGATCCCAGGAACTACTGCCCCATCAGTCTGATGAGCCTGATCTGCAAGGCCATGGAATGTATTATCATGGAACTTATAAACAAAGACATTGGCAACCTTCAAACACTGGACCCCACCCAGTTTGGGTTCGTGAAGGGCCGATCTTGTCTCCTGAACCTGATCGACTTCTTCAAATCAGTCTCCAGAGCCGTGGACAAGGCTAAGGTGGTCCACACACCCTATCTGGACCTCGCCAAGGCCTTTGACATGATCCCCCACTCTGGAATCATAGATAAACTTACTAAGCTGGGCATTAATCCCTATGTCACTTGTTGGGTTGCCAACTGGCTTACTGACAGAACCCACACTGTAAAAGTAGCCGACTCCAAATCCAGCTCCAGACAAGTAGAGTACCTCAGGTTTCAGTCCTGGGACCGCCCTTGTTTGGCATCTACTTCTTTGAAGTACAGGCCAACACTAAGGGACTCTGGCTAACAAAGTTCGCAGATGACTGCAAACTGGGAGCCATTATTTAATCCCCAAATGGTGTGGATACTCTGCAAATGGGCCTTGCAGAAACAGATGCTTGGTGCCAGAGCCATGGGTTCAAGCTCACTGCCAGGAAATGTATAGTTATCACCTTTGGGGAAAAAACATATACCCATGAATTACCACATAGGTGGCAGTACACTAAACATTGAAAGTGTGATAAGAGACTTAGGGACACAGGTGGACAGTGGTCTCACCTTCTGTAACCACATCGCTACAACAGTCAGTAAATCCTTCTATGTGGCACACCTCATCACTAAAGGCTTTTCATCCAGAAAAAAGGAGGTCATTGTCCCACTGTACTCATCCCTCATTAGACCCATTATAGAATACAATGCCCCATTTGGTATGTACCTCTCAAGACCTATGCAACAACTGGAAAGGCAGCAGAAATACCTCACTAAAAGAATCACTGGCCTAAAGCAGATGCCCTATGCTGACCACCTTAAAAATATCCAGCTATACTCTGTCACATATCATCTATTCAGAGGCGATCCCTGCTTAACATACAAGGCCATATCAAACCAAGAGCTGTTGGACATGCAACACTTAAAGAAATCCCAATCCCTTAGAGCCACACACTCCAGGGATCTAAACCTTGTCATCACAATGAACAAAACATGCTGGAGGGATAGATTCCTGACCCAGAGACTCCCCAGACACTGGAATAGACTGCCCATGCATGTCAAGCAGAGCGCCTCTTTGGCCCTCTTCAAAAGGAATTTTGATGATTGGATGGGAGAAAGGAAATTCACCCTGGGGAATCACGTCAGTCACCCTGTTAGACAGGGGTCCAGGGAAGTAAATACTGTGGGAAGAAATAGACAGGGAATTGTTATGGCTAGGTTTGTATAAGCCCTAGGGCTGATAGCCTCATACCAAGCTATGAACCTATATAAGTCTATGCTGCAGGTGATCACTGATTCTACACATCCACCCCAAGTTAATAATGCGGAAATTCTTGTTACTAAACTTCAAATCAACAAATGCAAAAGTATAAATATCTGTTTTTATATTCCCCCAGTTAATAACATGAACACACTAGAGGATATACTAAGCTGGTTGTCAACTAACAACCCCCAAAAAAACATTGTTCTTGGTGACTTCAACATCGATTGGAATGCCTGTTCCCCTGAACACCCTACTACCCATGTAAACCTATACAGCTTTACTCAGATCATGTCCTCCCCCACTAGGATCAGTAAACCCAATAATAAAGAAAGCACCTTAGACTGGATATAGTCATCCTCATATGTACAAGGCGGGGACCCTACCTGATGATATAAGTGACCACTTTCAAACCTTCATAATTAGGCTTAAGGCTGACATTCTCAACCAACCCACTTATAAAACAATAAGGAACAATAAAAATTGTAACCCCACTAAGTTCCACAATGAACTGAAAACATGTGATTGGTCAGTTCTAAAAAAAACTGTCACTGGAAGAAGAGGTAAAATACTTTAATACCAGATTCCTAGCCATCCTTGACTGCCACACGCCATCTCCTACTATTAGAATAAAAACAAAAGTAGCCCCTTGGATTTCAAAAGAAACCGGACAAAAAAATCTTACTTGGAAACAAAGTTTGGGCCAAATAGCATACCAAAAAAGCCCCTTTAGATCATCTTAAATATAGACAACTAAGGAATGACTCAAAAAGATCCATTATGGTAGACAAAAAAAAACTTCTACTACTGACTACAACAAAGACACCAAAATAAGCCTCAAATGTTTTGGGCAGGTATTAATAAACTTCTTCACCCAGGGCAATCCACCACTCCTACCCCCTCAGATTCCAACCAAAAATGCACAGAAGAAATTGCCAATACTTTTAATAGCTTCTTTACCGAATCCATCCAATCCCTAGCCAGCCAGCTATCCCCTGGTAGCCCAAATCTAACTACTAGTATACCCAGCTCCCAACTCTCCTTTCATCTTCAACCAGTCCCCACATCACTTATCCAAACCCTAATTAAGAAACTGAAACCTAGCACCCTCTCTGCTGATCTCTTACCAGCAGAGTATCTACAAAAGGCTGCGGATGCCATAGCATGCTCCATATCCATCCTTATTAATAGAACTATACAAGAAGCTACCATCCCCTCTATCTGGAAGATATCCCATATTATCCCACTCCATAAAGGTGGTAACTCTATTGAGCTATCAAATTACAGACCCATAGCTATTCTATCACCCCTGGCTAAAATTATGGAGAAATGTATCCACAAACAACTATTGAGCTATCTTATCCAAAACAATCTACTTGCTAACTCTCAGCATGGCTTTAGACCATTTCACAGCGCTACCTTTGCCCTACTGTCCTTCTCTAACGTCATAAACCAAAACCGCAACAATAACATGCTTTCCTCAGCCATCTTTATTGATCTCTCTAAAGTGTTTTACATGGTAAACCACCAACTCCTCATAAATACACTAAGAACCTTCTCCCTAGATAACTAGGCTATCCAATGGTTCCAGTCTTATCTTAGTGGTAGACAACAAGCAGTCCTTTGGAGGAATAAACTATCTAACCTTCTACCTGTTACCCTTGGAGTTCCCCAGGGTCCATATTAGGACCCCTTCTTTTTTCCATCTTTATTAATGATCTGTACGTTGTCATTCCACAAGCAACCTGCATCCAGTATGTAGACAATTCCATTTAATCTGCTCAGCCACACCCCCCTACTTCAAACTTTAACCCAAACTGCTTTTAGTACAGTTGAAGACTGGCTTCTTAACCGGTGACTCGTATTAAATCCTAATAAAACGAAGGTGCTGTTGTTCTGCCCCACCCACGGGTCCTCCTTTCCTTCCTTTATGATTACATCTAACAATGGCACCATTATTTCACCTGATCCCACTACCAAACATTTAAGTGTAATAGTAGACAAGAACCTTAAGTTTGACATGCATATTAATCAATCTATTACAACAGTCAACAAAAAACTCTGCTCACTATACAGGATTAAACCCTTCCTAACCCCAGTAGCAAAGACTGTTATTGCCCGCACACACCTACTATCCACCCTCCTTTATGCCCCCCTTTATTCACAAACTTGAATAAATCTGACCTTAACAAACTATCAAGCTACTATAACAGCATTGTCAGATTTGCCACTGGAGCAGCTTACAAAACACACCACTGTCAAAACTTAAATCATCTAGGATGGCTTGAGTTGCGTAGCCTACTCCAGTATAACCAATTAATAGTTGTACATAAGATTTTATACCAACCTGAGAGCACCCTTATATTTAAAAAAAACTTATCACCCCTTACAGTAACCTGAAGACTCTATGCTCATCCAACAGACTTTTAGTACAAATAGTCAAAACCAACAACTCATCTGGGGACTCTTTGTTCACCAACTCCGTTGGCAACACTTGGAGCGATCTTACTACTGAAATTACATCAATGCCTTCAATAACCCAGTTTAAAAATAGCCTTAAACAATACTTTAAAACACGTTGGTTATGTCCTTGCACTAACCCCGACTAACGTCTATCCTACAGCCACAAGTAAAAGGAGACTGCTTATGTCACTCAGGGTGTTACTGATTGTCCATGAACTATTTTATATCTAGTGTTATCATATGTCTGCATATATTTTCAATGTATTGTAATACTGATATGAATTTCTAAACTGTACTTGTCATATGTAAATGAAATAAATTTCTGCATGTATGTCAGAGCTTATCTTCCCCTGCTGAAAATGGACATGTATCCAGTTGGACTACCCCAGTCAGCAAATGTAAAATAAATAAATAAATACACATATTGCATTCCCCTGGAATAACACAAATAGCTGAGCCAGTTGTTGCATTAGTCAGTTTTTGTTTATTCTGAGGCATCATTCTTGTGAAGGTAGGATGCTGCTCTCTGCTAGCTTTATACTAGCCTAGGACATGTACCCTGAAAGCTGTGGCACTTCTCTGTTCTTATAATCTAGGAATATGTGTCTCAAGTCATTCGCACCCACATCAACAATGGCCATGTCATAGGTGGGGTTCATGTCACAATCTTGAAATCTCAAAATCCTAAACTCAAAATCCTGAAACTCTGAGATCGCACTTCACAGAAGAAACTGGCAAACATACCATTACATGCTTTGTGACTGCCTGTTGTAACCTTAGTCATGTTCCCTTTTAATGTACTATACTACATCATGACTCATCTTAGTGTAGTGAAGTGCGAGCTCAAAGTTGATATATTTAAGTAGCAGGGGGTGTGGGGAGTGCAGCCCCCCCACATGGGTGGTGCAGGGGGGCTGGCTCCCCTGCTTGTAATTGTAGATGAGTAATATGTTTATGTATGTATTTCTGCTGCAGTACAGTCAGTGTTGGTGTCCTGTATGTTTTTCATTATTATGAGTTTTCAGTATTTTGAACTTTTGAAGTGAATCCCATAGGTGTGTCTAGGGTAATGGGAACTGAGAACCCTAGATACCTCTATACCTGCCGCCTGAGAGAGAGGTTACCATTACTCTATGTTTGCCAAGCCCAGTGACTGGAGTATTTGTATGTGTCTCTCTCTAGAGTCACCAATGACTATGGGATTTACTTGTGTTTTGGCTGGTCCTTACACTTTAGGGGTTCAAAGGGAATTGTAGGATGACTCCTTCATGTAGAGTTTATGATAAAGGTTTATAAAGATGTACCATGTGAGGTTGTATTATGCTGCTCAGCAATCTGACAGTCATGCTTTCACCTTGGAGACCTTTGAGACTTGGGAATAAAGTTCTTAAGTACATAAGGCTTATTTACAAGTGCATTGTATGCAGGTACATGGTAGGATATGGCCACTGATCACATCTGGGGTGCTGAGAGTATGTCTAGATGAGAGACGGAGCTTTATCTTTAATAGGTATTTGCACCTCTCACATGTGGACTGGAGTAAAATTGGGCATAAATGGTTGTTGGTGAGCATTAATTAGAGCACTGGCTGAAGGTACTAAGTGCTAACAGGTTGGCAGCAGAGGCAAGGGAGTGGTGTGACGACCTGTTATCTTAGAATAAGGAGAGTTGATGGCATATGGTGTCCGTTAGGCTGGATGGGGAATTTACTGTATTGGTAACATACTACCTAAAACTAAACAATGTAAAGAAACTGTAAAAACCATGAAAAGTCTGAATGTGAATCTTATGAAACTAACACTGTTTATTGCCAAAGATAGGCTCTTTTGTCTTATAAAGCCCAAAAGACTTCTTCAGATAAAAACATTTGGAAAACAGCTGTTTTAAAGGTATTAAAATCACGATTATCAAGTTAAATCAGACTTTTAAATTCTTAAAGTGACACTCTCATAGAAAACTTAAACCATATTATTTAAAGTAATACACCATTTAATACTTAAAAAATAAATTACAAACAAAGTAAAACTGGAAAAATAATAAATAAAATTACACTCGGCATCCTACAATTTATCTCATTTGCGACGTAAATTTTAAGATACACGTAATCAATGCCATCTCATTCAGCCCTCAGACAACTAACAGCATTAAAAAATAAAATCCAATGAAGTTCTCTTTTTTTCTAGAGTTAATGACCATGTACCTCCTCCCAGAGTAGGTGTCACCCTCAATCACTGTAAATTTAAAATCTTGCCCTGGATTCTCACTAATATGCTTAAATAAAACATTCATCATTTTTTGCTTCTTAGTCTCATATAAATGCTCTTACATTCTATCTTTCAATTTCTAATCAGTCTTACTAATGTAGAATGCAGAACAGCAACATGAATTGAGTTCCCATTGTCAGAGACAAGTTTGATAGGCATTACCCATTTGGAAAACATTGTCGTAATTCGGAATATAACTTGTGATTGTTTATTGTAGGCAAGTCGGCTGTCTTAGTGTTTCTTAAATAATGGTCCACAACTACTAGGTAATTGTAGAATAGTGTGTGTGTGTGTTGTACCTTTAAGAAGAATTTCAAGGACAGCATGTGCATATAAATAGCAAGCACATGCTAGCTTCAGTGCCATTTTGAGAGTGCAGCCAGAGAGTGAGCAGATATGAGTGTAATAGCTAGCTTGTTTAAAAGTTTATCTAAGTTAAAGTCATTAAGCCTCAATCCTGATGTGTTTGTACATAATAAAGCTGCTTCAGCAGAACTCATTAATGCTCGTTTGTTTTATCCTGACTGGACAAGTGACATGGTGTCAGAACCGGGATTCCAGAGACTGCTTTTCAGAGCTACGAGGTGTAGAGTTAACAGGGAAGGTAAACTAACTGAACCGAGCACAAAAAAGGGCCAGAAGTGAACCAAAGGTAATGAAAACTTGCACAAATGATTTATTTTATAAAGAAGATAAAATGGAGCATTACAAGGGGACAAAATGCATTATTAAACATGTGAGATGCAGAAAAAGTTTATTAATTAAATGAAATGTTTAAAATTAAGATATTTGCTAAAACGATTATCAGAAAATCACATAAAGGGTTTGGAATTACCTCAGAACTGTGAAATGAGCATGCTCAAAGTAAAATGAGCATGTTTAGAGCAAAATGAGCACAAGAAAAGTATCATGGGCATGAAAAAAGATTAAACGAGCAAAATGAATATAATAAGGGCAAAAAGGGCACATTAAGCATAAATAAAGCAAGGCAACTGCATGTTTTTTGGCAAAGTACTGTGTTTTGGCATAAACTACTGTTTCACACTGATTAAAGCTATTCAGGGCATAACTAGAGTTATTTGAATTATCTGAAAGTGTGTAAAAGCGCTTACAGTGTGTGCTTATTACTGTACATTTATTCTGAAGAATTTATGTGCAGAGTACAAATATTTCATAAAGTGCAGTCAAAATGCAGCCATTTTGAAAAGTTTCTTGTGCTGGGTGTGTCTATTCACAAAGTGTGACAATTACAGAGTGTTTCTTGCACTGTAAAGAGTTATTTAACAAAGTACAGCCATTTTGGGAAAGTTCAGTGTGCTGTGTAATGTTTATTCGCAAAGTACAATTACTTCGAAATGTATTTTACTCTGAGCTTCTTCTGCCCAGTTCAGTCACACAGTGCAATTATTTTGAAATGTTTCTTACACTGATAAGAGGCGATTTCTTACAGTACAGTGATTTCAAGAGTATTCTTGTGACAAGAGACTTATTTCACAAAGATCGGTTATTCAGAAGCTTGTTGTGTATTGGGCATAGTTACAAGTACTGACATAAATTTCTGACATGTATGTATGTGTGTGTGTGTTCATGCATACTTGTAAAAACCTTTACTGGTATGTGTTAATATGGCAGATGGATTTCAAAAACCCTCACCACTTGTATTTGATCAGAATATTGCAGAGAATTGGAAAATATTTGAGCAAGAGTACGATATTTTTATACAGGTAGCTTATTCTGACAAAGATGCATACACCAGGGCATTCATTTTGCTAAACCTAGCTGGAACAGAGGCCATTGAAAGAGAGCATTCATTTGTGTATGCACTAGCAGTATATGAGGGAGAAGGTGAATATCATCATATTGTTGTACAGGCTGAAGCAAGGGAAGACTCTGAGTATTTGAAATGCAAATTCAGGGAAATGTGTAACCCACAGACATATGTTACATTAGAGAGGCATTTGTTTTACACAAGAGATCAAAAGCAAGGAGAAACTTCTGCAGCTTATATTACTGATGTGAGAAACAAAGCTAAAACGTGTAGGTTTGGTGACTTAAAAATGAGTTAATAAAGGACAGTCAAGTGTGTGGTATTAATAGTGCTGCAGAGAGAAAGATTTTGTTTCATGACAGTGATTTAATACTGAGCAAAGTTATTGAGATTTGTCAAATCCATGAAGTTACAGAAAGGCACACAAGTATGCTTGCAAGTGATAAGAGCATGGTTTCCGCATGCTCCAGAGCAAATGTAGACAGCATGCAACACTTGGCAAGCAGAAACAGGCCTAAGCACATGGCACCTGCCAAGCTTGCCAGCTACCCAGGTAAAACCTGTAGTTTTCCAGCAAGTTCTAAGAAAACGACATGTTCAACAAAACCCAAATCAAGCATTATTGTTAACTGTCACAACTGTGGTGCCAGTCATGAGTCTAAAAGAGAAAAGTGCTTAGCATTTGGTCAGCAATGCCACAAGTGTAAAAAATGGAATCATTTTCAAAAGTTTTGCAAATCAAGTAAACCTCACACAGTAAAGAAAGGTCACTCAGAAAAGCAAGTTGATCGCATAGGGAGTTGCAATTCTACTTTCTAAGTAGATGGTGCATCAGTGATTGGTGAAAAGTTTGATGCAGTAAATTTGCTGGCAAAGAATGAAATGTTTTGTACTGTCAAGATTAATGGAAAATCCACCAAGCGCAAAGTAGACACTGGTTCAAAGTGTAATGTTATGTCAGCAGGCACTTTTTCTAAGGTGAGAGCTGGTGAACAACTTAATGTGGCCAGTTGTGTGAAACTTGTTGCTTATGGAGGTGAAGAAATTCAAACTGAAGGCTTAGTAGTGATTTCATGTTATTTGGCTAGGAACTGCTACAGCTTGCAGTCCAAAGACCTGTGCAGTCATTGTTGGGTCTTAGAAACAGTTTGAGAATGAATCTGCTTTTCTTTACCAAAGAAGTTCATCATATAAGCACATATCCTAGTTCCAATTTTACTAAAGCTATTTTCTCAGAGAATGCTGATATTTTCTATGACAAGTTAATTAAACTTCCAGCTCTGCATTCTATGAAATTAGACCCAGAGGTCAGTCCAGTGATCAGACCAGCAAAAAAAGTTCTGATAGCTATGCAAAATAAAGTCAAGCTCAGCTGGATCAAATGGTGCAGCAAGGTGTAATTTGTCCAGTTACAGAACCAACTGAATGGGTGTTGTCCATGGTAGCAACCCACAAAAAAGACTCGGACAAAATCAGAATATGTATTGACCCAAGAGATTTGAACAATGCATTAAAGAGACCACATTATCCTATGCGCATAGTTGAGAAAGTCACAGCCCTAATACCGAATGCCACCATTTTTTTCTGTTTTGGATGCAAAAAGTTCATTTTGGCAAGTGATGCTCGATCGCAAGTCTTCACTACTGACTACTTTCAGTACCCCATTTGGAAGATACAGATTCCTCAGGATGCCACTTGGAATGGATTCCGCAAGTGAAGTCTTTCAGAGTGCAATGGAGCAATTTTTTTCAGGTTATCCTTGTGCCATAATAGTAGATGATTTATTGGTTGGAGGCAGTGGTGAAGCAGAGCATGACAGAAACATTAGGAGGGTTCTAGACAGAGCACATGAAGTAAACTTAAAGCTCAATCCTCTGAAATGCAAATTCAGACTACCAGAAGTTACATATGTAGGCCATTTATTTACTACCAATGGTTTCTGATCAGATCTGTCCCTGTAAGCAGCCATTCGAGATGCCAGCACTGGATAATGTTCAAGCACTAGAACATTTTCTTGGCATGGTCAGCTATTTAGGCAAGTTTATACTTCAATGAGTTGACAGCACCTTTGAGAGAGCTGATGCACAAAAAGATTGCATGGTCTTGGTTGGAACAGCAGTAGAGAGCATTTGAAGACCTTAAGCAGAAAATTGCCACCCCACCTACACTAAGATACTATTATGTCAATAAACCAGTAACTCTTTCCTATGATGTTTCAAAATTTGGTCTTGGTGCAGTTATTCTTCAAGAAGGCAGACCAGTTGCCTATGCATCTAGATCTCTTGCCCAAACTGAAATGCAATTTTCTCAAATTGAGAAAGAACTTTTGGCAATAGTATTTGCATGTTCAAAGTTTCATGATTATATTTATGGTCAAGCTATTCAGATTGAAGCTGATCACCAACCTCTAGTCAGTATTTTAAAGAAGCCTATGCATTCAGCTCCAACGAGATTACAAAGAATGATGCTCAAATTGCAAAAGTATAATTTCAAAATGGTCTACACAAAAGGCAAACTTCTTTATCTGGCTGATAACTTATCCAGATCACCCAGAAATACAATGGAACAGCTTAATGCAGAGAATTTTGACTTTGATGTCATGGAAGTGCTTATTTTTTCTACCACGAGACTTGATGAGCTGAGATCATACAAAGACTGATCCAATTTTGCAAAAGCTCAACCACTACATTAATGTTGGATGGCTGTCAAAGCAATCTAGTGTACCACCTGAAGTGCAAACTTATTTTCCTTACAGAGATGAGATGTTGATAGAAGATGGCATTATTTTCAAAGGTCCTAAAATTGTTCCTGCTTTCTTACAACATGAATATATCCAGCTTTTGCATCATAGTCACCCAGGTTCTGAATCTACCAAAAGAAGGGTGAGAGGACTAGTATTTTGGCCTTCTCTAGTAAAATATATTGATAAAGTACTTTCTTCTTGTTCAGTATGCAATAGTACTAAACCACATTTGCAAAAAGAACCACTTCAGCTAAGTCAAGTTCCTGAACTACCTTGGTCAACAGTAGCCACTGATATATTCAAGTTGAACAATCAGCATTACTTAGTGTTGCTAGACTCCTTTTCGAACTGGTTTGAAATTAATTTACTATCTAACCTAACATCCACTGCTGTTATCACTAAGTTGAAACATAATTTCTCAGTCCATGGTAGTCCACACAAAGTTATTTCTGACAATGGTACCCAATTTACCAGTCAGTTGTTTCAGAAATTTGCAAAAGAATGGGACTTTGTACATGTTACTAGCAGTCCAGAATACCCACAGCTAAACGGACTAGCTGAACATGCAGTACAGAGTGCAAAGCAAAATACTAGAGAAGTCAAAGAGTGAGAATACTGATGTCTTTTTGAATTTACTCAGTCTCAGAAACATACCCCGTGACGATATACTTGGCTTGCCTGCTCAGAGACGTCTATCTAGTCAAACCAGAACAACATTGATTATCAGTTCCAGTTTGTTGAGGCCTAAAGCAAAGAACAACAGAACAATTATAGCGTGTTCTTTCCAGAAGTCCAGCAATGATAAATCGAGCAGATTTCTTTGTCCATTGAAAGGAGAGAAAGTGAGGATACAAACAGCAAAAGGTTTCGACCGGATTGGTCAAGTAGCAGGTATATGTACCAAGCCAAGATCCTACTTTGCAGAATCTGAGGATGTGGAGTACAGGAGAAATTGCAGACATCTTCTTCCTGTATCAGAATCAAAATTGCACCATTGTTCCTGTGATACAGACTCTAGATCTCAGAGCAATCCAGACAATGTTTCTGTTGCAGACCATGTCTTAACTTCTACTTCCGTTCCTGATATCCCCAAAGTTGAACATTCAGCAGTGACAGTCCCAGTTGTTCGATCTAATTCTAATTTCTATGTCACACAATTTGGTCATATTTCTAGACCTAATGTGAAATACACAGCAACCTGGACATGATTATATGTATCTAGTTCTGTATAATTGCATGACAAAGAATTATTTGTATCAATTGCATGTCAATTTATGTCATCAATATTGCAGGACTCATTTCTCAAAGAGGGAGGATGTAGAATAGTGTGTGTGTGTGTGTGTGTGTGTGTGTGTGTGTGTGTGTGTGTGTGTGTGTGTGTGTGTGTGTGTGTGTGTGTGTGTGTGTGTGTGTGTGTGTGGTACCTTTAAGAAGAATTTCAAGGACAGCACGTGCATATAAATAGCAACACATGCTAGCTTCAGTGCCATTTTGAGAGTGCAGCCAGAGAGTGAGCATGTATGAGTGTAATAGCTAGTTTGTTTATAAGTTTACCTAAGTTAAAGTTGTTAAGCTTCAATCCTGTTGTGTTTGTACATAATAAAGCTACTTCAACAGAACTCATGAATGCTCGTCTGTTTTATCCTGACTGGATGAGTGACAGTAATGTTCCCATTTATGCTCACACAAATCTGCCCCAGTTCATTGCCATGGCCTTTCTAGAGTCACAAGTGAGATGTCTCCTTTGAGACTGTGTGTGCTCAGTGCAGAATCCACTCATTTTGCTTATGTTAGCATCGGTAGTGGGGCACCACACACATACTTTTGCTCTCCCTCTCTGCCCTTGGTCAATCCTTGATGCTCTTTATGGGTTTATTTCAGAACTTCTGCTCTCTGCAATGTTGGCTCTGCAATCACTTGAATTTGGTCTAATTGCATATCCATTAATATAATGTCAAAACCTGTGAATCTCATTTTTGTCAGGACAGCAATTTTCTTCAGTTGTCTGAAATGTCACTACCTGTTGTCATGCAATTTTTTATCAGGTCGAGATATTAAAATATCATCCATCACAACCACCATGCACATTTTGTTTATTTCTAGATTTCAGGTGCTGAAGTAATTCCAAGAGTTAACCATCTAAGACAAAATCTTCCAAATGGAGTAATGAAAGCTGTCAACTACTTAAGTGGAAGGGTATTTACCAAAATCCACAGACACATCTAGTGTACAGAACACACTTGTCCCAGTTAGCTTGGGTGATGTATCTTCAAAGGTTGGCAGGAAAACTTCTTCCTGTTGAATGCATAATTCAGGATTTTTAAATCAACACACAACCTCACTTAGACATTTTTTTTTCTTTATTATTGGCACCACTGGAGTACATCAGTCTACAAATTCTGTTAACTCTTTCAATTACTTAAGAGACTGTTTGCTTTAGTTTGGACTTTACCTTAGAGAGAATGAGAGATGGCACTCTTATTGACATATTGAGGGCACCCACTACACCCACCATACTTAACATGGACCAGACCTGTAGACTCACATAGGCTGGTCTTAAATGTAATCTTCCTAAACCACAAAGACCTCCAAGAAGTTGCACTTAGAGTGAGTATCCTCAACATCCTCTAAAGCACTCCACCATGACACACACAGCCACATTCCACAGTGCCCATAATGCATGCCACCACACAACCCAATGTTGTGGTCTAAGTAGACTCCATTGTGAGACACACAGATGTCCCACTCACCAGGCTGAGTAAGGAGAGAGATTCACAATCCATTACCTATCAGGGACCAGGATCTGCCAGGTCATGCATGCACTCAGGTTATTGAACCTCAAGTACCAATGTGACTTGTAGTCCATGTGGGTGCAAATGACCTGAGATGCGTCTCCCTGGACTACAAAGACAGACATGATAAGAGTTCTTAGACTGTGTCCCAGGCTGGTATGAGCTTAACATTTGAGCAGCGTTCTACCTTCTGCAAGGATGATGTCACAATATGAACAGAAAATAATTGACTTAAATTGTATGATACAAGTTTAGCATTAATCATGTGTTGCTTCTAATTATGTATGTAAAAATGTATATGTAATCAAGATGAAAATATACTGTATACTGCCTATGTATGTGAATATTGGAGCTTTTCACCTGGGCAACTACTGAAAGAAAGTATCTATCATTGTCAGACTTTCCCTGACAACAAAGATGATTAAATAAATAAATACATTTTAGAGCCATTTGAAGGGGGTACAATATTTGTCAGCCTGGGAGGATATGGTTGGCAGTCCATGCTATTTTGACAGGAATGGTCTGCATTTATTCCCTTTGGACTTTTGAATATCAGCTAAAACCGTATCTACACTCATAGTGCCCTTTTTAGGCATTTCCTCCCTGTTAAACCTGTCAACATAGAAAAATAAACCCAAAATTATCAGAAGGTGTTACTGCTTAATGCCAGGAGTCTAAACAAGAAACTCAACTCCAAGCAAGCTCTCCTCACCCTAGAAAATGTAGATGTCTGTGCAGTTACTGAGACATGGTTTACAGCCATGGAGAACACCCTGGCAGCAGACCCAGATTCAGCACTAGGTAACCTAGGCAGTCGCCTAGAGCTCACTGGCTTGGGGACCGTTGCCAAAAAATACACACTTCTTCTTTAAGAAGACAATCTGCATTTGTTGCACTAGTGTGTGTGTGTGTGCCCGCATGTGTGTGTGCATGCGCGGAATCCCCCAGTTAGGAATGGCAGATTGGTTAACTTATTCAGGCTAAAACCCTGTACCCTGCATACAGGACCCTAGAGCCTGAATCTCTATACCATCTGCCAAACTATCTTCAGTGAGTGAGTGCATATAAAGGACAGTTGAGTTTCAGTGCATTTTCAAGGAATGTGGAGTTTCAAGGGAAGAGAAGTTTACTACTGCTCACGTTAAGTCTGTTTTCAATGTGTACCTATTTTGTTTAGCAAATGACCATCATCAGTAATTGTGCTATAAATTTTCAAAGCAGTGTTAGTAGTACAACAGATAGCATACTTGCCTTTTAGATGGCGGTGCATTCTACTCCCACACCATATACATGGAGTGCTGATATTACAGTGTCTCCTTTAAGGGGGGATGGGGTGCTGCACTCCTGAGTGTGTCGTCCTTTGGATGAGATCTCAAGTAACTCTGAACCTGTTGCCGATTTGACAGCCATTCTCTATTGCAACATTATCAGCTTACCATTGTTTTAAATGTAACATGGGAGTTGATTCTTCAAGGGAAATGGGCACTGGATTTATGCATGAAACACGAAAATGTAAAGTTGTTTGCCAGCAGCAACCTCTTCATTAGTTATAGATTTGTTTAATGTGGAATTATTCAGCTGATTTTAACTTCTGCAGAGATTGTGCATATTGACTGAGGTTGGTGGATTGTAATGACAGAAGTCTGAATGATCTTTTGTGGTTGAAATGTTCTGTAATGGTTAGTTTGGTCATTATTGTTTCATATGTTTTGTTTCATTGCTTACTGGGAAATGTTCATACCTGGTGTATTATACAAGGAAAATAATTTAATATAATCAGGATGGTGCATTAAAAACACATGCATATATGTATGGTCCAGAAAATGTGTGCAAGGGGCCTATAGTCTGAAAACAGCCCAAATGTAAACTTAATCCATCACTGGCCAGATGCATTTTCTTTGAATGCCATTTCAATGAATGTGAGTTTCAAGAGCAGAGAAGCTTACTATTCGTGCTAAGTCTGTTTTCATTGTACGACTGTTTGTTTAGCAAATAGCTATTCAATGTTTGTGCTACAAAATTTGAAATACAAATATTAAATAGTTCTAATCCTTGTAGAAGTAAAAAAGAAAATAGGCTGCACACTGACAGGTTTGAACAGTGCTTGTGGTGACTGGGGAGAAATAGCCAAGTAATGGGAAACTGGAATGGCTGGGGGGGGGGGGGTCAGCTGCTGTGGGGGGCCATATCCATTACCCTGCCTAGGGCTCCATTTGACCATGGTCTGGCTCTGCTGGCAGTTCAGGGCTATAATGCCTTCCACACATATAGACCTGTTACCACACAGGAAGAAGGGAAAAGGTGGAGGTGACTCAATTATTATCAAAAACACCTCAAGACTTGTCAGATATTTTGATACACATGAGCTTTTCCATGTTCAAATTACCATAGGCAAAATCGTGTATCATATCCTTGCAAACTATAGGTCTGCCTGTATGACCCAGGAAACTCCCATTCAACTCAACACTATATATATATATATATATATATATATATATATATATGTGGTCGGCTTTAACTACCTAAGTATAAACTGGGAATAATAGAAGACCCAAAACATATAGAACTAAAGATTCCTTGATTTTGTTAATACAAAGGCCAAGGACAAGAACATTCATATGCTTTATAGGTGAACAAATATCATTGACCTGATCCTCATAAACATGGGAGAACATTGCACCCCCTTCCCCT
Organism: Protopterus annectens; assembly: GCF_019279795.1. Taxonomy (NCBI): domain Eukaryota; kingdom Metazoa; phylum Chordata; order Ceratodontiformes; family Protopteridae; genus Protopterus; species Protopterus annectens. The sequence continues at coordinate 122,563,174 of NC_056739.1, read as the reverse complement.
AGTGTAATGTTCTCACTGTTCAAGACCATAAACCTGTCTCTTTTGAAATAAAAAATAAAATCCAGGACTCCAAAAAACCCATGGTAAGGCAAACGTCCTATTATCAAGTCCTCTAAACCCTGAGAACATCACTGCTTGTGTGGAATTTTCATGGAAGCACTGTACAATCTTGTTAATCGCAGCATTGAGGCAGTTGTACTTACCCAGATAAAGCACATGACAAACTAAAAAAAAAAGCCTTGTGGAATCCCAGCATCAACGGTCTATATAGCAGAAGAAAGACAATCATGGCAAAAAGTAGGAAGTGCAATGCCCAGCAAGGTAATAACTCCCTCATCAATCTAAACGAGCAAATTAGGGGCTAGTAAAGTCTATCAAAGCTAAGGTTGAGGTAAAAATAGCCTCCAAGGCAAAGGACAATCACTAGGTTTCTTTAGCTCTGTCCATAAACCCAAAGGCAATACACAGCAATGTGCCAATCTAATTGTAAATGGACTCATTTATACTAAGCCAAATTTACTGGCTGACAAATCTAGCTCCAATTTCACCACCCTTTCCTCCCAAGACAACACTCAGGAAATAAACTCAACCATAACTCCATCAACTATCACTAAAGAGCAGGTCCTTAATGCAGTCACCAAAGCCAAGAGCACCGCATCAGTGGGCCTCAATAATATCTTAGGATACCACCTTAATAACATGAAACATGACCTATCATGACCACTAGAATCATTATTTAACTGTATACCCCAGACAGACTTTGTGCCAGGTGAATGGAAGACTGCAGCTGTCATCCCTCTACAGAAGGTTGGTCCATCTATGGACCCAGGCAACTACAGACCCACAAGTCTGAGAAGTCTCATATGCAAAGCCATGGACAGAATTATCACTGAAATAATAAATAAAATGACACAGGAAAATTTCAGTCACTGGATCCATCCCAGGTTGTTTTCATCAAGGGCATGTCATGCCTGCTCAACCTGACAAATTTCTTAAAGATTGCTAAAGCAATGAATGAGGGAAAAACAGTGCATACTGATTATGTTGACCTGGCCAAAGCTTTCAGCACAATATCCCACTCAGTCATTATTGACAAATTCACAAAACTAAATATAAAGCCCATGTCCCTAGCTGGATAGCCAGATGGCTCATAGAAATGACACACTAAGTTAGGAAATGAGTAGAAGCCAGACACTAGCAGAGTCCTTCAAGGCTTGAGCTGGGGATGCTTTTTTTTAGCATGTATTTCTCTGAGGTCAAGGCTATTGTCAAGGGTCTCTGGCTGACAACATTTGCAAATTACTGCAAACTTGGCACAGTCATAACATCCCGCAATGACTCAAATACCCTCCAAAAAGGCTTGGCACAGACAATTGCTGCCAGAGTCATGGTCTAAAATTCAGTGCCAAGAAATGCATAATAGTATCCTTTGGGAAGACAACTACTCCTGGAAACTACTACATTAATGACACATGCCAAGGATTAGACTCAGTGCTCTATGATCTGAGAATGCATGCAGACAGTACTCTGGCCTTTGATCATCATGTGTCTACAGTGGTAAGGAAATAATTCTATAATGCTCAACTTATAAGCAATGGTATGTCATCTTGATCCAAGAATGTCATTTTTTTTTTGCTGTACTCATCCCTCATCAGAACAAGCATTGAGTACAATTCCCCCATTGGTATGTACCTGACCAAGCATGTGCAACAACTTGAGTGTCCACAGAGGTCCCTCAGAAAAACAATACTGGGAGTAAACAACATGTCATCTATATAGCGTCTCAAAGCCCTGTCCCTGTACTTGGTATCCTACAGGCTGCTGAGAGATGATCTATACCTGGCATACAAAGCATTCTCTGATCCCACTCTGAAAGACCTGTTACATAGCCACAAAACAGATCGCATCAGAATTACCAGATGTAGTCACATCATCTTCACCAATAAGATGTACTAGAAGGACATGTCTCCATTTCAGAGACCACACCCTCTATGGAACAGGCTTTCCATCCATGTCAAGCAGAGCTTCTCCCTAACCCAAGTCAAGCATAACTTGGACCAGTAGATGGGGAATAGTAAACTTACCATCGGTTTGGCACCCACGTCTCTAATAGTTTGAGGCAACTTGTTACCACTCATACCTATGTCTACACATGTCCAAAAAACACCCCTAGAATATCAACCTACCAAATACATTTGGGAAGCAAGACTCAGGTTAAAAAGGCTCCAAAGGGTTGTTAGCCTAGTAATCACCTCTGAATCTATAAGGAGGTACACCTTGTCTCAGTGTATCTTTATTGTCTCCCACTTAAGGAGTCTGACATCAGCACTTATTTCTTCAGTTCTGGCAATTAAATCCAATATTTTATTTCTTCAGATGTGGGAATTAAATCCAGTTTACAAACAGTGGCACTATGTGTCAGACTATTTACATAAGGACCCAAGAGCACCTGGATCCAAAACTCAATACTTGCACCCTTTCAACTCAGTCATAGCTAGGGAATGTATTTTCCATTTGAGCTTTCTACCTGAGTTTCCTACTTCTGTTTTTGGTTTTGTCCAGCTGTGGGCATTTTGAAATGCTTCTATATCTACCATGTCAAATTGCAGCTATGTCTGTCCTAGTATGTAATTTAAATCTTACTGAAGTTCCATGAATTTGGAGCTTGTCATGTCATTCTTTGTCTCTGACTGCTTACTCACAGATCCCAAAACAAAAGATATTCATCATTCCCACTGCAGTAGCCCATAGGCTGTATGGGTTGGTTCCTGCTTAGGAAACAACTAGCCAACTTCAAAAAGCTCTGGCACCTGTCACTCCATCACTCTGACTAATCCCAAGGAGGGTAATCAGCAGAGTGAAACTTTCTTAAGTAATTTCTTTCCATCCTGAAAAAAGCAAATCTCAGACTTCAAAGGAGCTGCAGTCAGCTTACAGCTTTTGTTACAGACAATCCCTCCACTCAGCAATGATTGCCCTTTACTGAAAATAGTGTTTTATCTATTTTTCAGACTAAAAGCAGTATTTCCCCTTTAAGAAACACATTTTATTTGTAATTTTTCATGTTTCCTGTCAGGAACTACTGTTTTTAGTTCAGAGTGTTTATTAAGGTATTTGGGCTATTTTTGTGAGAAATAATGTGTACTGTTTGTGTAAACTTTGAATTTTATGGGACAGAAAGGTTTATGGAGGAATGGGTGGGAACTTGTATGTCAGTATAATGCTAATGCTGACTTTCTGATAACTTACCTGCAGGTTTGATGAGAGGCTTGAGCAGTATTCACAGAGGAATTTTGTTCCACTTCTACGTTAATTACATAAGGGACTAGGGCAAGGTAACCATTTTGTTACAGGACTTAAACTGGGACACTTGAGGGCCACCCCGGGAAGCCAGGTCTGCAATCCCATTCTCCCAGCCTCCATGGGAGTGGAGATAGGGCAGACATGTCATCTCGCACTGGGGCAGGCAGGTTGGCCTCCCGTCCTTCACTAGGGACTATGGGGATGCCACTCTGTGAATAACACCACCCAGGAGGCAAGAGGCCACATGCCAGGAGGCTTGAAGCAATGCACATTCATTGGCGCCTGGCACTGTGAGGGTGAGAGACTGAGGTGTGCCACAAAAAATGCAGAGATGGGGAGACTCAGGGCCATTTCTCCTGTGAGTTTGAAAGCCCTAGGTGCAAGGCAAAGTAGAGAACCAGCATCACAGAAGTCTGGATGAGGGACTGTCTGAGGCTTCGTGGCCCAGCAGAGTTCCATGAGGCTGGGAAGATCCCCTGAGAGGCTCCAAGAGCATGCAAGACACTGCATGATTTGGCAGCAGTTAGGAGATATGTAACCCTGGAAAAGAGCTCTCTCTCCCCTGGGTAGAAGTGGAACCCCAGATGGGGTCAGTCCCGATGGAAGTCTGGAAGGGAGAGAGAGGTGGAAAGTGATTGCTACAGGACAGCTCTCGCCTGGGTGAGGGGGTATGACCTTGCCCCCTCTGGGATGGAAGTCTGGAAGGTGGAGAGAGAAAGAAAGGGGCAGGGCTGGTGGAGCTCCTGCCTGGGTGGGGGAGGGGGTCAGGCAGAGCTCCCCATGATGGAAGTCCTTGAGAAAGCTCCAGGGTGGATGGCAGAGGGGTCTGGAGAACTCCTGCTGGGGTGAGGGCATCCAACTTCACCCCATAACCAATAGCATCCTTGAAAAATCTCAAAGTCCCCAGAGCTGCTCTGGATGGGAAAGCAGGGGGACTCTGAAGCCTTCATGAGAGAGGATCTGCCCCTCCGCCACTGAGGGGGGTTTTGGAGGAGCAGCAGGGATTGGGGGGAAGATCCCCTAAGAGGGTCCGAGGGCATGAACAATCCGGCATGATTTGGCAGCCTGCAGGAGATATGCAAGTGGCAGAGTCCCCTGACATGTGGGTCTGCGGCTGGGGAAGGTCTCTTGGCCAGGTCAAAGGGGAGGACTGTAGGGTTTGGCCCTGACAGAAGTCAGTATGGGAGTGGCAGGCAGTTGGGTGTAGGGCCTGGGGAGCTCCTGCTTGGGTGAGTGGGGTCAAGAAGAACCCCCTATGACAGAAGTCCTTGAGGGAGTGACTGACTGATGGCAGCAGGGCCTGGAAGGCTCCTGCCAGGGTGAAGGCATCATACCTTACCCCATACCCAATGGCATCCCTGAAAAATCGCAAAGTCCCCTGAGCTGCTTAGGATGGGAATGCAGGGGGACTGGCGACCCTGGGAAGCCAAGTCACCATTCAGACTGAGCGGTCTAAAATGGGACATTTTTGTCCCCCAAAGACAATATTTGGGATTTTGGGACAGAGACTTCCAAACTGAGACTGTCCTGGAAAAACTGGGACCTTTGGTCACGTTGGTCTGGGGACAGTGCTGTAAATGTACATATGCTGCTTGAGAACACTCAGTGACAACTTACCTTACATCTGACTCATGCCAGCTATGCATTCTGCTCTTAGTGCTATAACAGTAATGGGTGAGAGGATGCCTTGCATGCCACATACTGGTCACCTTTTAGCAGTCTGTAGGATACAGGATATACTGACAGTACTTTGAGTCAGTCCATGTAGAACATGTCTATGACTTGTATCCTTTTAGTAAGGTGTCTGCCGTTTTTAATTTCTCCAAGCCTTTTGGGTTTCTAATACTATGATGGGAATGGACCCCCATTCCTAAGTCAAAGTACGATTAAAGTTCATGAAATTAGTATTGTTTCACTCTTTGATGTCAGCCAAAAGTGCTCTTCGCAGCACCTGCAATGTGCCCAGTAATGACTCCTTCTGCAGTTTGTATGGTGTTACATGAATTGGTAACATATCTAAATATGATTGTAAATTCTTTTGTATAAGACCCGTTGCTCCTGCTACTATTGGAACTATCTGGGTATCTTTCTTCCACATGGCTCTCGTTTCTGCCTGCAGATCGAGGTATTTTATGACTTTGTGTCTCTCTGTACACAAGACACTGTAGTCACCGGGTGTGATGATTCCAATGATCAATGCTACTTTTGTCTTCTTTTCTTGGACCACTATTTTCGGTTGTCTAGCATCTATCTTTTGAACTGTTGGTATTGAGTGATCCCATGTGATATAAACTTCAACATTTTCTATAAACTTCATCATTTTCTATGATTCTTTGTGGATCATGTTTCCAGTGTTTTTCAGCCACTTCAGTACTTGCACAATCTCTAGTGTAACAGTCTCACCACATTATTATGCTTTTCAATATACAGTCCCTCTGCCATTAGTGCTTCGCAACCAGCAACAAGGTGTGTGACTGTTTCCAATTTAGTTTTACAAAACCTGTATATGTCTGTTTCTCCCACATGTTCAATGGACTTTATAAACCAGCATGTATGTAGCCCACTATCTTGGGCTGCCAATATTAACCTTTCATTTCTTGGTTTGAATTTGCCTCTTCTTAACCATTCCTGCGTTCATTCTTGATGAACATGAGGGTCTTCCAGAAGTTTTCTATACTTGCAACTATATTTATGCATTTTCCACATTTCTTGCCTTCTTATCTGGTCCTTCACCTTATATTCTTTCTTTTGTTTTTTGGCACATTCAGTTGCTGCCTGGGTTTTATCCACTTCTGGTTTGATTTCCATTCCTGCTTGACGTCGATATGCTTTTGCTAAATTAAGCAGAGATGTCACCTTAGATTTATTCTCCTCATGTTTAAAAACTTTCACTACATTTGAGTCTTGAGGTCAGTAAATATCTGTGGAGTCCCACGATTGCAGATCTATACATGTAATCAATTTCAAGGAGGCCCATCCCTCCTTTGGAAGGGGGAATATATAATCTTGGTATACACTGATTTTTATAAATCATTTGGTAAGCATGAAGCATCCTTTTTGTTTTAATATCCAATCTATCCAACACTTTTTAGGGCCAGTCAATCGCACCAAAACTATGTTAGGACAAGAAGAGCAAATTGATTTATAGCTTGGATCTTGTTCCTACATATCAATGCTGTTTTCAGGATTAATTTAAGTCTTCTAAAGTGCTCCTTACTGAGTTTTATTCACATTTGTTCATGTTTTATTGCTGATCCTTCATAAATTCCCAAGTATTTATGCACTCCCTCTTGCTCAAGTTCTTTTGTATCACATTTTTGTACCAAACTGATGTTTTCCTGGTACTGCAGTTTTTCTTTTTTAAAGGTTGCCTTTGCACATTTATCAAGACCAAATGACATTCCAATATCATCTGAAAAAGTTTTAACAACCTGCAGCTGTGCTTTCAGTTCCTCATCTGATGAGCTACACAATTTTAAATCATTGACAAAGAGAAGATGAGAAGTCATTAGACTTTGTTGTTTTCTAGGAGCCAAATTGTAGCCATGGCCTAAGCTGTTAAGTAAACAGCTTAATGGATTAATGGCAAGGCAGAATAGTGATGGTGACAGAGAGTCACCCTGGAATGTCCCCCTTTGAATTTTTATCCCTGGGATAATAATCTGTCCTTTATCATGGTTTAATTGCAGAGTGGTCTGCCACTGTTTCATGGTTACTGTAATGTAGTCAATCAGTGTAGGGTATATTTTATACATTTTTAAGCACTCTTTTATCCATGAATGTGGGATACTATCAAATGCTTTTTTTGTAGTCAATCCATGCCATACTTAGATTCTTCCCCTTCTTACAGTTCTCCACTATAACTTTGTTTAACAACAAATGATCCTTTGTTCCATGCAACTTTCTTTTATTGCCCTTTTGTTCTACTGCCATAATTGAGTTTTCTTCTAAATGACTATAAACTCTGTTGGCGTCAGTTCCCGTTCATAGTTTATACGTTGTCGGAAGACAAGTTATCGGTCTATAATTTTTAGGGTAGCTTGCAGGTTCACTCTTAAGTAAGAGCATTGTTTTTCATGTTGTTAACAAGTGCGGTGTGTGTTCAGGGAGTGCATATAAATAGTTCTTACTCATGGCTAAATCCTTGTGAAAAGAAGTTAATACTTTAAGCCAAAAGTTAGGTACTGCATCTGGGCCAGGGGTTTTCCAGTTAGAGATTTTTCTCAACTTTGTTTCAATCTCTCTAGCTGTTATTTCATCCCATTTCATATCCTGTACCTTTAAACTTCTTATTCTTTCTTTTACTTCTGCTGTCATCTTTGTTATGTTCCACAGGATCTTTATAGATACTTCTCCAAAATGTATCTACTTCCTCTTTTTTTGGCGGTCTTTCAATTTCTTTTACCTTATTTCCCAGTTCTCTATAAAACTTTTTTGGGTCATCAATAAATTGCTTATTTTGTGCTTTTCCCTTATATTTATCTTTGTATATTCTAAGTCTTTCTGCCTGTTTTTACATTTTTAGTTTGTTATCTCCAATAGTGCATAATAGATCCTGGTCTGTTCTAATGTTCATTTGTTTTATTAAGCTTCTGACCTTTGTGGTTTTATTAACCTTCTGCAGTCTATTTCTCTCATTGATCTTGATATATCTATCTTTGTCTATTAAATCAAGCAACTCTTCTCTTAACTCCTTTTCTTCCATACTGAGGGCACACCCCTTGTTTTCCATTTACTGTGGGCATTCTATAGCATCTTCCTGTGGCACATTCTCTTCAGTTTCATCCTGTGTCATCTGTTGTTCTGTCACATGGGAACTCACTGGCCTATCACTCCTCAACATTGACTGCATCAGAGTTTCCACAGTTTCCTGTTCCTTTCCTTGCTGTCTAGCTTCAAATGAACGTTTATACTGGTTTCCTGTGGAAGGCTCCAAAATATCTTGATATGACACCTGACCTGCTGCTTCCTGTTCCACTGGTTTCCCCTTAATTTGGATATCCATTGCTCTATCCTGTTGTGGGGCTTTCTGCATTTGATTTTCTACACTGAATCCTTCTCTTTGCAGCTGTTCCATTACCTCAATTTCTATTTCTTTGACTTCTCCATTACTAATCTCTTTTTCTACTTTTCCTCTTAGTCTTCTTATGTTTTGTATTGTAAAGTTTTCCATATCCAGATTCCTTTGCCTATATTTTTCTTCAGATATCTTTGGTGCTGGTCTTTTTGTATTGTTAGTTTTGCATTCTCCTTTGCATAAATATTACACCATATTAAATCTCTTTTCCTTTCCCATGTCCATATTTCTTCTTCACGTCTCCTGATCTTCTTGCTTTTCCTTATTCTGGGGACTCACTCCATCATGCTGTGATGTAGTCTGTCTTATACCTTCTACATTAAATAGGTTCATAGGTTCATACTAGGCTATCTGCCCTAGGGCATTTATAAGCCTAGCCAGAGTGTGTTTGGCTTTTGCCACCCATTTTAAATTAATTTTGCTATGCCCTTTTTCAAGGTTAGTATACTGTGCCTCTGTCTAACAGTGACACAGAAGTGATACCCGGGGTAAACCTATGATCTCCCATCCACTCATCAAGATTCCTCTTGAAGAGAGTCAATGAGGGACTCTGCCTAACCTGGACTGGGATTTTATTCCAGAGTGAAGGGAGCCTCTGGGTTATGAATCTGTCCCTCCAGCATGTCCTATTTATTTCAGTGCTAAGGTTCAAGTCTCTCGAGCGCGTAGCTCGATGGGATTTGGATTTTCTGAGGTGCAGCATGTCCATTAATTCCGGGTTGGACATGGCTTTATATGTCAGGCACAGATCGCCTCTGAGCAGGTGGTATGCCACTGAGTAGAGCTGGAGTTTCTTTAACCGGGCAGCATATGGCATCTGTTTGAGCCCTTTGATCCTCTTGGTGAGGTACTTTTGGGATCTTTCCAGTTGCTGCAGGTGTCTGGTAAGGTACATCCCAAAAGGGGCATTGTGCTCAATTATGGGTCTGATGAGGGATGAGTAAAGAGGCACGATGACCTCCCCTGATCTAGATGTGAATCCCTTCATGATTAGGTGGGCTATATAAAATGTTTTTCTAACCACTTTGGCCACGTGGTTGTCAAATGAGAGATTGCTATCAACTTGGGTCCCCAGGTCCCTAATTACTTCTTCTGTACTTAATGGATTACCACCTATGTGGTAATTTGTGGGCACTTTGTTTTTGCCAAAGGGATGACTATACACTTTTGGCGTTTAGCTTGAGGCCATGGCTCTGGCACCAGTTGTCTGTTTCTATGAGGCCCTTTTGGAGGATGCTTGTGTCGGCTGGAGAGTTGATTATGGCGCCCAGTTTGCAGTCATCTGCGAACTTGGTCAGCCACAGTCCTTCCGTGTTGGCCTGTACCTCCGAGAAATATATACCGAACAAGAGAGGTCCCAGGACTGAGACTTGTGGGACACCACTTGTAACTGGTTTGGAGTATGACATGGCTCCAGCAATTCTAACCATGTGGGTTCTGTCCTTGAGCCAGTTTGCAACCCATCTAGTGACATAGGGGTTTATATTTAAGCTGGTGAGCTTATCTATAATGCCCGACTGGGGTATTGTATCGAAGGCTTTTGCGAGGTCCAGGTAGGCTTTGTGGACCACCTTCCCCTTGTCAATGGCCTTGGTTACTGTTTCAAAGAAATCGACCAGGTTTAAGAGGCAGGATCTGCCCTTAACAAAGCCGAACTGGGTAGGATCCAGTGTCTGTAGGTCCCCAATATCTTTATTTATGAGGTCCATGATGATCCTTTCCATAGCTTTGCAGACCAAGCTAGTCAGGCTTATGGGGCGATAATTTCCAGGATCCGTTGAGGCACCACCTTTGTGGAGAGGGACCACTGTTGCTGTACGCCACTCTTTGGGTACATATCCTGTAGTAAGGCTGAGATTGAACAGTAGTTTTATGTTTGGGTTTAGCTCTTCTTGGAGTTCATGTAGGATGCAGCCCGGGACACCGTCTGGTCCCATTGATGCTGTGTTTTTTGCTTTGGAGAGGGCGGCTCTTACCTGAGCATCTGAGATGTCAGGGGGGCAGCACTCTGCTGGGATAGATATTTGCCCTTTTGGTGGGGAGGGGGGGTTTGCGCTGAACCTGTCAGCTAGGATGTTGGCAGTGTCTGTGGGTATGATGTATTTTTTGTCATTTTGGACTAATTCTGAGCATATCTGGGAATTCCCACCCAGGTTCCTAACATAACTAAAGAAAGCCTTGTGATTATCCTTAGTGTCCTGTGCAATTTTTCTCTCGAAGCTGGCCTTAGATGATTTTATGAGTGCCCGTAGTTTTTTGCTAATACTGATCAGAGATGCCTTCCCTTTTTGGGATTTTGCTCTATCATGTAGTAGCTTCCTCCTTCCATTGTATAGTTTGTTTATGGCTGGGGTCCACCAGACAGGACGTCTGTCTTTGGAGGATTGGGTCTTGGTTTTATTTGGGATCGCATGATCCATGCATTACTGAAGGTGTTCATAGAATGCGTTTATAGAGGATTCTGCGGTCTGGGCCGTATTTTCCACAGGCTCGGGGGCTTTGAAGGATTCCACCTCAGTTTTGAGGAGTGTGAAATTTGCTTTAGAGAAGTTTTTCACTGTGGTTTTCTGGGCAGGCGGAGTGGTCGGGATGTGAATATCCAGTGAGATTAGTTTATGGTCTGATCTTACCAGTGAGGGATGCACTTCTGGTCTGGAGCATAGAGCCCCCATGTTGGTGATGATCAGGTCCAGTATGTTTTCCCCTCTTGTGGGAGTGGTAACACGTTGTTCCATAGCATTTGAGTTTATAAATTCTAGGAACCTTTGGGCTAGGTTGTTGGAGCTTGAGTAATGCTCCCAGTCTATGTTTGGGTAGTTGAAGTCACCCAATATAATGGTGTTTGGAGAGACCTTCATATTTTCCAGTGTTCTCAGGAAGGCCGAGTGGGGTTCCCGGGTTTGGGAGGGTGGTCTGTAGCAGGCTATAAACTGGAAGGCAGTTTTACCCACTGTTAGTTGCACATGGATAGTCTCTGATGCTTCGTGCTGTGCTACCAACCTGGAGGTGTGGGTATCTTTGACGAATATTGATACTCCCCCTCCTTTTGTGGTTCAGTCCAAGTTTTGGGGCCGAAAAGCATGGTATGAGGTATAACTTGGTAGTGCTGGGGTGCTCTCGGGAGCCTTGAACCAGGTTTCTGTTACTGCACAGATATCGATGTTCTCCATGCTAAGGAGAGTTTCGAGTGCATGCATCTTGAGGTTTAGACTTCTGGCGTTGAGTAGCATTACTCTTAGTTTCTTATCCCTTGTGATACCTATGGAGGTGGGTTTGTCTTTTGAGCCTTGCCTAAAAAAGGCATTTTGGGGGAAGAAAGATCCTTTGCCAATATCCGAAAGCCCAGGGGTGACAGGTGCAAGCTGTCTCTAGCGAAGCATCGTGGCTTGTCGAGCATGTCATCCCAGGCTGACAGGCATTGGATCCCCTTTGAATGACACCAATACTTAAGCGAATTGTTGAAATTGATCATCTTGTCTTCATATTGTGGCATCATTCTTGGTGAGGGTAAGATGCTACTCAAGGTCAGGGTCATACCAAATAGCAAATGAGATGGGCCCAGGAGTTACAGGACAGAAACAAGTACAAATGCAGGCCTTCAAATCAGAAAGTTGAGAGAGATGGAAGACCACCCAAACAGCCAATAACTACAAATTCTGGGCCAGAACCACTCCTTATGTGGTAGACAGGTTACCTAGTGCTTACCACTCCCACTGATCAGCTAGAAGGCTTCCCTCCAACACAAAAAGGCTTGGGGGGCTCAGAAGCTTACAAACAGTCCTGGATACAGCAAATCTGTATCTGGAACACTAATTACAGGAAAGGTAGGAAACAGGCTTACAAATTTTTTTTTTCAGAAAAGTAGCAAAAACAGTAGTAAAAACAATTCACATGCAGTGCAAGCTGGCACACTTGAGTATGTAGCAATATTAGTCCACAAACAGTCCACAAATCCTTCACTTCGCAGGCACTCCATAACTTCAACTTCTAATTCTTTAACTTCTGCTTTACTAATTTTCTTTTCTACATTACATCTTTGTGCTATTAATCTTTTTATTGTAAAATTTTCCATATCTGGATGCCTTTGCCTGTATTTCTCTTCGAATATCTTTGAGACTGCCTTCTCTATATTAGTTAACTTGGCTTTCTCCTTTGCATAAATATTCCACCATATCAAATCTCTCTTTCTTTCCCATGTCCATATTTCTTTTTTTATATTTTTCAAATATCTCTAGGTTTTGTTGTTTATATTTTTTCACTTCCTCAGATGCTTTTTTCCAAACAGATCAAACTTTCTTGATCTATATACTGTTTTTCAAAAATCTGTTGTATTAATGAATGCAAATTTTTATTTGAAGCTTCTGACAGTTTTTCCTGCAAAAGTATTTTTCTTTCTTCTAATTTCTCTCTTAATCATTTTGTATATCTTGTGTCTGGAAATTCTGGGCTTTTTACATAATAGCAGCAATACATAATTTCTTTCTTATCCTCAATAGTCCACTCTATCGTCTTTATGGCTCTTCTTTGGCCAATCAATTTTTGTCATTTTGGTGGACCGCTGCTTCCTTCTACAACAGGGGGCCATCCTCCCCCTGAGCCTGGCCTGGCCCCATTGTGGGCATTCCAGTTTTGCACATGTCAGGACAGATACATGCCAAGGGGACATTATGTTCGATGATTTGTGTAATGAGGGCTGAATAAAAAGGGATAATGACATCCCTAGATCTAGACACAATCCCTTTGTTTATAAGCTGCACAATATAGAATAACTTTCTTACAATAGACACATGCTGGTAAAAATTTAGGTCACTTTCCACATAACTTCCTAAATCCCAAACAACTGGGTCAACGTACTAGTCAATTTGTCAATGTACTAGTTCCCTGTGGATAGAGGACTTCCCAAAGGATGCAGTAATTCATTTTTTTGGCATTTAGTTTCAGTTCATAATTTTGGCACCCCATATTTAGTTGTGACACACCTTTCTCCAAGATTTGCGATTCAGTGACTGCTTTTAGCTTGCAGTCATCTGCAGTCTTAGTCAGTCAGAGCCCTTTGGTATTGGCTTTTAGTTCAGAAAAGTAGATGTCAAACAGGAGTGGACCCAGCACAGAACCAAGGGGGAAATCCATTGCTGACTGGTCTCTTTCTGGAGGTAACTTCTCCTATTTTGATTATCTGAATACTATTTGTGAGACAGTTGGTAATCCAGTGTGTGACACAGGGGTTTATCCCCAGTTTATTTAGCTTTTCCACTATGCCTGAGTGGGGAACTGTGACAACAGCTTTGGACAGTCTTAATTACTGTGTTCATTTGTTTTTATTAAGCTTCTGATTTTTGAGATTTTATTGACCTTCTGCAGTTGAGGTATATGGTGGGTACCACTTTGCCTTCATCCATTGCTTTAGTGACCTTTTCCAAAAAAATCCACCAGGTTGAGTATGTATGACGTGCCCTTGACGAATATAAACTGAGAAGGGTCTAGTGTTTGAAGGTTCCCTGGGCCCTGATAAGTCTTTTCATGGCTTTGCATATGAGGCTTGGTTATAGGATCCCTAACATTGGCAAGGACCCTTTCTACTTTCTGTTGCCTACTCCATTGTGCTAAAAGTTTTTGCATGCTGGAGTTATCAAAAAATAGTTGCTAAACAGCAATCTTTCTAAACTCATGCATATTATCCCACTGCTACATTATTTTCTCTTTAGCGCTTGCAGTAGAGCCTCTTCTTCTTCTGTGAGATTCTCCATATTCTGAAATACTTTAATGTTTGTCAGCCTCAGTAAATAATTCCTATTACTTCTTAACTGTATCTGTTTCTTTCTTATTTCTACCCTATTTTAAAACTCCATTTTCATTGTATTCCACTCACTAGTCATCACTCCTAAAGAAATGTCTATATTCTCTAATAACTCTTGAATAATTTCCACTACCCATTCCTTTCTCTAATAACTCTTGAATAATTTCCACTACCAATTCCTTTCTCTAATAACTCTTGAATAATTTCCACTACCCATTTCTTAAATTTCTCTGTTTTTGCAGAAGAAATAGTTTTTAGCTTCTGGGTTCCATTAATTTGATGGTGTAACCGAAGAATTAGTTTTTACCCTGCTGGGTTCCATTACAATTGATACTGTAACTACGGAGCTTGAAATAAGTGTGTTGACTGCAGAATGCTTATCTTGGGCATCCAGAGACCTTACACTCATAATTTTTCAAACCTTCTTTTTGCTATGCAATAAATTAAGACTCTGCATTTAAATGTTTGACTTCAAAGCATCTACATTTAAGTTTAGTCGCTAAACTGTTTCAGGCGGGGAAGCTGCCAATGAGATTTCTTGGCAGTTTGGCTAATCCTGAGTGACAAACTTCACTCCCATGCTCTTTCTGGATGTATTCCTGTAGCCTTTAATACAAAGAAGGTTTAGTATGTTTGCCTAGGTTGTTATTACTTTGCTTATTCCTGTTTGTTAATTCTGAAAAGCAGATTACTGCATTTTGTTTTTCCATCATGTTGCTATATTGCTATGTTTATTTAATAATACAAAGTGCATTTTCTCATATGTATATGTTTTTAAGTTGTATGCACATCGTGTATAGCTGTTTCTCTGTTGTTTTATTCCCGTGTTATCCTTCCCCCAACTCTCTCTGTACTACCTCTCACCTTGACTGTTGTAAATTCCCCAATACTTCTCAAATTAATCTTCTCTTCTTCTTTCCTTCTATATTGTTGGCAATTAACTGGATCTACCTTCCTTTTGCAGTTGCCCTGTGTGTTTGAGCCACATGTGTTCTCCCTGGGTCCACTGCCTACCTGAATAAAGAAAGTGCATTTTAATTTAGAAAGCGACTGAATCTTCGCCAAGTTTATCCAAGTTATTCACCAGTGTATGTCTGTATTTCACTATCCTTCTAGTAAACTAAAAGAAAATAAATGAAAGTCTTCCCTTCGTTTTGTTGTAATTGGCATGCACACTTGTCGGATGCTAGAGCACCTTTCCCCCCTTGCTCTTCCTGTACTTTATAACCTCCCCACAAGATTATTTTCAGTAGGTTTTCAGCAGCCTAGTACTCCTGCTACTGATAATAAACTTTTTAGAAGTAGTTGTATAGGTTCCCTATTATATGATCGGACGCATTTTTTTGAATGCGTCTTGATCGAACTTGAAAGCATGAAACGGCAAAATACCAAAACGGCATATTAGCGAATTTTTTTCCTGAGAAAGAAATCGCTTGGCCGCCTTCGTTATTTTTCTCACTGTATTGCAATCTCGGAGTTGGCATATTTAAGTAGGGAGGTGTGGGGGCAAAGCCCCCCACTTTGTTACGTTTTAAAGTTTTTTTTTTCTTTTTTGGAACAGCGATTTTTTTTCCCTGGAAAAAATCGCTGTTCCAAGTGTTCGGGATTGTAGGCTTTCGCTTACATAGGGTCGATAAATCAGCATTCACTGATTTAATACAGACCCGTTGTATAACAGTAACTACTAAGCCAAAATAAGCACATTAAGACTAAAAGAGAGACATATAAAGGGCATTACTTTCACGGACAGCTGTACTGTGCTGTAGCACTGACCTGCATTCTCTTCAGCTGTTGATTTTTTTCCTTTTTGCTTGGCTGCATACATTGTGGTGCAACCTGCTCTGTTCACCCTCACTTCACTTGGACTCTCTCCACTCCCAGTGAACATTCTCCCAACCTAGTTCTTAGACATTCTCCTCAACTGCATAGACTCTACCATTTTAAAGGCTATCGCAAACTCACCAGCTTCAATCCTGATACCTTCAGCAATATCCTTTCCTCATTTAACTTGTCCTTCTTATACAACCTTCCTCTTGATGAGGCCATCTCCAAATTCAATGACATCTTCCTTAGTACTTTAAACTCTGTGCCTCCTATCACAAAAATTAGATGAAAATCTAACTTTTCACCTTTGCTGTCTCAATCCACTCATAACCTTATGCTAAAGAGAGAGAGCTTAGAAGAACTGGAGAAAAAATCTAATCTGCCAACCCATCTTCAAAGTTATAGAGAGCTCAGGAACCTTACCAAGAAGCACATTCACAATGGCAAAAGACAATACTATCATAAACCACTAAACAATGCTCACTCTAACCCTAAACTATTTTGGAACAATATCAACAAGCTCCTTTATCCAGGCAAGCCTACGACACCTATTCCCTGTCCTAATTGCTCTAACCTTGATACTGCTACTCTTCTAAACACTTTCATCATTGACTTTATCAAAAATCCTACTAAAAATAGCAATACTAGTCTTTCCTCTACTGATCCTGTTCCTTCCTACCTCCACCTTGTCTCTGAAACCCTCTTCCACTGCATACATTAAATCACTTCTCTCTAAACTTAAACCATGCTCTCCTTCTGCTGACAACCTAGCCCCACACTTTCTCAAAATTGCTTACCCTGTCTCCATACTAATCAATAGATCCTCTCTTGAAAACAATGTGCCCACAATTTGGAAGAAATTCTATGCTATTCCTCTTCACAAAGGGGGGAACTCTACTGACCCCTCCAACCATTGCGCATTGTTATCCTGTACCTGCTCTCTAAAATAATGGAAGAATGTATACATAAACAAATCCTTGAACATCTTATGCAAGAAAACCTCGTAACCTCCACACAACATGGATTTTGTCCTCACCATAGCACTGCCACTGCTCTCATAACCTTCACACAGACCATTGCCAAAGCTTGTGATGAAAACAAGCTGGTTTCTTGCCTCTTCCTCGATTTAGCTATAGCCTTTGACACTGTCTCCCACAATCTGCTTCTATCTAAACTTAAAAACCTTAATCTCTCACACTCTACTATACTTTGGTTCACCAGTTACCTCTCTGGTAGACCCTAGTTTGTCAGATGACTATTTGCCTCCTCTCCCTTCCTTCCTGTTCAAACTGGTGCTCTGCAAGGTTCCATACTAAGGCCTCTCCTATTTAACATCTTTACAAATAATCTTCACACATCTTGCCCTCACTCCTCTCACTCCTCTCTTATCCAGTATGTGGATGACTCCACTATCATATTTTGCTCTGATAATCTTCCCCACCTTTTATCCCTTACCCAAGATTTACTTCTCTCCATGGAAAAATCACTAACCAGCAATGAACTCCTTAATCCTCCCTAAATCTCTGCAACATTGCAAATACGGCTTCTCAGTCACATCTCTTAACAACACTACTGTCTCAGTTGAACCTCATACTAAACTCCTTGTTGTTATTATTGATGACCAACTTAATTTTGACATCCATATTCTAAAGGCCGTCAAAAAAAACACACCAAAAACTAGGCCTATTATACAGGAATAAAAAATACCTAAGGGCACAAAATGTTCTCTAGCACAAGCTTTTCTACTGCCTACTCTCTTTTACGCTGCACCTATCCTCACTAATATACAGTCCAACCTAAGTACCAAACTTGAATCCACCTACGGGAAAATTGCCAGATTTGCTGCCAGTCTTCCTTACCATTCTCATCACAGCACACCTTTAACTTTTCCTCACACACTCTGTCCTAGCTAATCCCTCCCTCTGCCCTGCTATCTCTCCCCTAATGTCTCCCTACACCCCCAAAGATTGTCTCCACGCTGCAGACCAACACCTCCTGTAAGTCTATAAGCCTAAGAAGTAAATAGGTTAACTACTTTATAGTCACTCGGTTGCCAACACTTGGAATAAACTTCCCCCAGACCAAAGCGCTATCACTAGCACCTACAATTTCAAAAAAATGTTAAAAGACAACATGCTCAAAATGTGGCCTCGCCCCTGCCCTCCTCCAGCCTGACCTATTCCTCCTCTAGTTCGCCCTCCTTTATCTGTGTTTATACAGTATTAGGTTCATAGGTTCATAGGTTCATACTAGGCTATCTGCCCAAGGGCATTTATAAGCCTAGCCCATAGTTATGTGGCTTTCGCCACCCCTTTAGTTTGAATAAAAACTATGCCTATCATTTTGCTGTGCCTCTGTCAAGCAGTGACGCTGAAGTAATCCCTGGGGTATATCTGCAATCTCCCATCCATTGGTCAAGATTCCTCTTGAACAAGACCAGAGAGGTGCTCTGCCTCACATGTACCGGGATTTTGTTCCACAGCATAGGGAGTCTCTGGGTGATGAATCTGTCCCTCCAGCACGTTCTATTTATAACCGTGTCAAGGTTTAAGTCTCCCGCCCTTGTGGTTCTGAGGGATCTAGATTTTTTGAGGTGAAGCATATTCATCAAATCTGGGTTTGACATGGCCTTATATGTCAGGCACAGGTCACCTCTGAGCAAGCGGTATGAGACTGAATAGAGCTGGAGTTCTTTCAGTCGGGCAGCATAAGACTGAAAGAACTCCAGCTCTATTCAGTAACAGTACCCCTGTTGCTTTTCTTTCTTCCTGCAGGCATATTACCTTAAAATCATTAAATGTATATGCCTACAAGTAACTTTTTTTCTTTGTCATGTGTGAATTGCTTTATATAATTTAACTTGTTTTTCTTTGCCTAGTGTTAATTGTTGTCTTAGTCTGTGCAGGTAAGCAATTATTCACATTTTTATGTAATTAGTGCTGAATGCTGTTTGTATACCATACAGTTTCCTTGTTATCTTTCTTAGTAAATTCTGTATTTGCATTTATTTTATAGGTCAGAGTTTTTTTCCTTGGGTCTCTGATACAAAAGGGCTTCTAATTTGGGCTGTCAAATAAATAAATAATGAATAAGGTGTGAAGGCACCAGTGTCTCAGTTTTAATTTATTACCCTGCATTATTATCTTAGTTTTTATCAGTGCTTTATCTGAAAGAGTTTGTGGATGGGTGTTTAAGCTTTCAATCAAATGCACATGTGACTGTGAAATATAATTTCCATCCATTCCAGACCAGTTGTTATGCCTTCAGGAATAACATGTAAATTCTGTCCAGAGTTCCTACTACTGAATTAATGTCTTACATACATAATATTTTCATAAGTTTCTTCAGAAATATACCATCTTTTGTTATATTTCCCTTCTAAAGCCGCTCATGTATACTTACTATTGCAAATAAAGTTCCAATCCCCATTTTTAAAAAATATTCCTTGCTGAAAGCTGATTATTTCTCCTAATTTTTTCTTAAGCTTCATAATAGCAGTTTTCAGTGCATAGGTGCCGGAAGCTGTTGAAGACTCGGGGGGAGGAGTGTGAGAGGGGCACTTAGTAATCTAAAAACTGCATTTTTTTAAAAACTATTTACTACCACAACAAAGGTTCACTTGGAGGACATTTTAAGCTTAGCCAATTCCCTTTTGGTGCTTGAATTAACATTTCCTGATTGGTCTTACCTGTCCCATGGCTGATAATCGTACATTAGCCCTAGTGAAAATAACTGATCATACAGTAGATAATTTGAAGGGACCCATGTAAGGGGTGCAGCATTTACGAACTGCCTCTATCCATTAGTGCATGAGGGGCAATCCTGGAGTATTCTATTACCTATTCTTAGATCCAAGTTGCATTTGAATATGGACAGGGACACACACTCACATCTATGGCCAATTTAGAGTGTCCAGTCAACCTACTGCATGTCTTTGAAATGTGGGAAGAAACCGGAGCACCTGGAAGAAACCCATGCAAACACAGGGAAGACAGGAAGACTCCTTACAGAAGGCACCACAGCCGAGACTCGAACTGGAGAATCTCCTGCTGTGAGGCAACAATGCTATCTGCTGCGCCATATATTTTTGCAATGTTGTATGCATCATATCAGTGCACTCCCATAATGTTGTGCATTGTATGTTAGTAAGAGTGTGGAAAAGCTGGCTCAGTGTATGTGTACAAACATACAACAGCCATCAAGAAAAAAACAAAAAATGTTATTTTTCTGTTTGATCATTACTATTCCGCTGTTTAAATAATGTCTGATAAAGGTCTTCTACCTTCTTAAAACAAGAGCAGAATCACTCTTACATTTCCATGTCTTATTAGCAAATTATAACATGCATTAGCTAAGACCAATTCTATATTTTTGTTCTTCATTTTAATGTTATTTTTCTGTATTCTGCATAAGTAAATGTGCAGGGGGCATGCGCTCATGATAGTAAAAATTTCAGCAAGTTCAGGAAGACAGATTCTATATTTCATTACCAAGTCTTGAAAAGTAAGCAATTGTTTGATGACACTTAGCTTTTTTTTTTTTATTTCTCAAAATTATTTATCCACAAAGACGTATTATATTTGCATTACTATGTGATATTTCTTCGGAAGCTGTCCTAATACCTCTAATTTTGCCATCTGGAAAACAGGACAGTGTTCTCCTGCTATCGGCCCTGCAGATGAACCTATACATGCCTCTTATTTATAGATTCATAGATTAGTACTAGGCTAACTGCCCTTGTGAGCCATTTTAAGCCTAGACAATTATCCCTTGTGAGACTCAAACCCTGCACCTTGTGTTTGTAAGGCAAACACCTCAACCATTAGGCCACCCTCCCTAAGAGGTGATTAGAAAATCAGCCGTTACCAATATTTCAGAACGAGCTGTAGATGATTCTTGTCCTGATGCTGTTATTGGTCTTGCCTCCAGATTGCCCTGATTTTCATTCACAGAAGTTTGACGGAGTCTTTTGTGAAACACGAGCCTCTTTCCTGAGTCTTTGTTACTTTGTAAAGATAATGAACCGTTGGAGTTTTACATTCACCGTTTCCCTCATCTTGTTTCACTGTAGAGGTCTCTTCATCTGTTCTTCCTTTCCTTCTTAAAAAGAGAAGGAAGCTTTAGGCAGTTTCCTCGTTACTATTGTAAGACTAAATTGAGGGTGTGCCAGGCTCTGTGAGTGCTTGGAGTTAGGTAAGGGGTCGGGTGAGTGAACTCTCTGAGAAATTTGGGGAGTAGGTGCATGATTGTTAAATTCTTTTGCCAAGAAAGTTGCTACCTCATGTGAGTCATTTACTAGGATGCTGCCAACTTAAGAGTATAAATTTTGATCAAAGTATTTGTCAGTCTCTAAAAATTTGCAGGGACTACAGGTAGTTTGATGTGTTGATTTTTTTTATGTAAGATATACTATACTATCATGTTGGATTTTGTTTTACAAAGGCATCCCGATATAATGAAGTTTTTCTGGTTACTCCTGGATCTGAATTGTTTTCAAGTAGATGCTTTTGAATCACACGCTTTTGTGAAGTACTTTAATTCTGGTATTAACCAGCTTCATGCACCTCCTCTTTGCTTTTAGCGGTGAAGGAAATATTGGTGAGTGATTATGTTACCAAGACAGTGTCAGGCCTCATTAGTTCCTCTAGTACTTAGTATAGAAACCCAACTGGTTGAAGGTAGATCCACTCTAGATGTGTGTATAATTTGTGGACTGTGTGACCATGAGGTAATAACAGTACCAGACTGCTAGACTAGAATGATCATCGTATTATATTAATATGATGGTAGAAGAAGACATTTGCCTGCTTAGTCTGCCTGTTATGTTTTCAGTCTCACACATCCCAGTCCAAACTCATTGTGTCTCATATTGAAAAAAGTTCATCTCCCAAAGATCATCACTATGAATCCTAGTATTGGAAAGCAGATTGTTTGAAATGGCCTATCCATGAGCTCACAAAACATATTTTTCTGAGGAGGCAAGGCCCAGTATATCTCCCATGCAGGGCAAGACCCCCCAAACTCCCAACTACTTAAGTATAATCACCTCCAAGATCATTGTGTCTCAGGGACAATGGCTACAGTGACTTTGCTGGATCAGTGGCTTGTACAATCAGCTGTGATCAAGTGTTCATAAAATTGTAACATTCTTATTTCATACTAAGTAGAGTGCCTCTAAAGAATTTATACCCACCATAAATTCTACCAAGTCATCCGTTGAGTCTTCTACTCCTTCTATTAAAATATTCTCAGTTTTATCCTAGTTGAAGTTTAACCCCACAATTTTCAGTTCATGCTGCCTTCTCCTTCCCATCATTCCTTCTTAATTCAATCGCATAAGCCACTCAATATTAAAAAAAATTATATCATATTATTTCAACTTTTCTCATTCCCAGAAAAAAACTAATGTGATCCACTAAGCCTTTTCCACATCCCCTTCCATGGAAGTCAGCAGCATCATATATGCTGTTATGAATGTCGGTGCTTTTTTCCCCCCAAGACCTTCCATCCAGTGTGATGACTCTGTTTGGTAGCATGGATCAGATAATAAGAAGTGGCCTCTGAGCATGTGTGCCTGCCCTGGGTCCTATAATAACCATACCTTTTGTCACTCCACCCGTCTCAGTGACTGTTGCATGTCTGTTTCTCCACCAGGACATAACAATGATGCAACACTGATGGCAAGATCTTCCCTAGTGTAGACATGTCCATCCTCTCTGCCAGCTTTGTTAGGTGCCTGAGCCATTAACTGAACTTAGTTATCTCTTTACAACACTGGGCTGTTGTCAAAGAGCTCAAACAGTGGAGCCCCTATATCCTTTTTTTTCCTTGATGACCAATTTTAATTCACCCAAAATGATAATTTCTTCTTGAATTATTGTACCACAAATATATTAACCTGCATGCATTCAAGTTGAAACCTAACTGCTACCTTACTGCTCAGACAATCCAAATCCCCTTCTAGCCTTTCAAAGATTCCCCATGTATATACCATAAATAAAATGATTATTTAAATTGTCCATCTTCAAACAAATATCCAATATAAATATATTAAACAAAATTGCTCTCAGCACCAATCCCCGTGACACTCTATCTTTTGCACACTCTTACATGAGACATTATCTCTCAGAACTATCATCCAACAAGTTCTACACCTGATTAGTTATAATCCCACTCTCAGCTTTTAATTTCACTCACTAGTCTTCTCTGCATCTTATTATCCAACATTCTTCCTAATATCCAGAAACACCACAAGAACTGGTGAAGCTGGCTCAATTTCTGCTGTAACCCAGTCATTAATGTTCAGCAAGTGAGAAAAGAGACCAGTAATGTTTTTCTCCCGAATAAATTCATAAGTCTTTCTTTCAGGATGTCATATATTAGCATAACATCCTTTGAAGTTGAACTCTTTGGTCTGCAGTTCCCTGCATCAATCTGACATCCCTCTTTGGTCAAAGATGCGATCTTAACAACCTTCCGGTCTCAGGTACAACCCTGTTTGTCAAGGACCTCATGAAAACCATTAATAAAGAAGTAATATCTGTGCAAGCTTCTTCACTCCTCCAACTGCAATCCCAACCTGCCCCACTGTCCCATATCTGGATAATTCCAGCTTCACACAATTCGCCTCAGTCGGTATCTCAGTCCCACACCCCATTCCACTTTAACCCACACCCCATTCTACTACCTTCTGTTTGTGCTGCTGTGAAAGCACTGATGCAGAAAATTCATCGAGAACGCCATCCAGTTCTTCTTCTTCTGCATTGTCTCTCCCCTGCTGACCTCTTTTAACTAGATCTGACTTTCCCCTGTTTTCCTTCTCAAACAAAGATCTAGACGTCTCTTCATCTATTGATTCACATCATCTGGTAATTATATTTGATCCCTAGTTTGACCACATCGGGTTTCATACTTCATTTTCTTCCAAGTGCAAAACACACATGATCATCCTTTCATCTTTCATTCTTTATAGGCCTTTTCACTTCCCTACTTGTCTCTCTGTCCTCTTTAATGATCCATATGGTGCGCTTCCTTCTCTTTCCTTGTTATATACGTAGTTAAATAATCTACAGGATGTTCTTCTTCATCTTCTCTCAAAACTTCTTTACCTCAACCATCTTCTCCATTGACGTACTTCCTTCCCCACTGTACCAGCTATAATATTATAAATCCTTCCTCAGAAGTCCCACGCAAGATTTATTTTTAACTTTTTCCCTCCTTCTTCATATCCAGACCAAACAAACTGATGCATGGTTACTAGTTATTTATCATATTTATTTATATATTTTTATTTGACTATTTGGTAACTGCGTCTGAAGACCCTTTTCAGCCATGACCTGGGCACATAAACATAATGAAATTGACATTAAGCATGTAGTACAAACAAGGATATAAAGATGCTAATGTTAAGTGTTTCGTATAGTATAGTATAGCATAGACAAATTAGGAAAAAATTAGAATAATTATATATGCTGAGCAAAACTTTGTGGAATTATGCTTCACATTATTAGGGTTATAAACAGAGATACAATTGTTTAAACTAAGTACGATTATGAAACTATAACTAAGGAAGATAAAAGCATATGTATATTATATGCAACGAATGAGCTCTCATACTATAAATAATCACATTATAAACAGAGTATGCAGGAGACAGTATATCAAGAATCAGTCTTACATAGTGAAGGAAAGATACAAGTTAAAGTAGGTGTTGAATTAATGCTTTGGTAGTTAGGTCTTAGCCATTATTCCTGTAGGATTTAGAATCAGTCTCACTGGAGAGGTGCCCTAACAAAGTCCGTTTGAAAGCAGACAGAGGATTTTGACACAACTTCTTGTATGAGTTTGTTCTAAAGGGACAAACCTAATTTACAGAAGGCATGTTCATTAATGGTTATTCACACCACTTCCGCATCTGTAACACATCACTTTCTTGAAAATGTCTGCCAGTACTGGTAACTTTGCAAAAATGTCTTGAAAAAGCGAAGTAGGTGAACCACGCAGTACCCCCCACCCCCAACCCCCAGCACTGTAGCACAGCTGGCTTCTGTGTTTTTTCCACAGAGAACAACTTCCATTGCTCCTTTTGCCTCTGTTTTTACCACCAGAATGCGGGTTTCCTGACTATTCTGCATTCTTTAAGTATAAGGTAGGTTGTAAGCAGTAAGTTAAGTAATCAATACATTGCCTATCAATCATGTCCCTAAGGTAACAGACTCCAGGAGTGTTAAGACAGTGGCTCAGTTACTAAGGGATGCAAGTAAACTATGTGCCTTTTGTGGGACTAGAGCCAGTGGCCTACCTCTCAACTGTCCAGAATTTGGCAGAATATCCATATCTTTGCCTGTTCCTCATAGCATTTGTGCTTTTTGGGGAAATCAGTGTAGATTGAAATCAATAAATAATGAGACACATTTCAGTTTCAGACTTCGTCTTTCAGAAAATGCATACTAATGCAAAACATGTTATTCTAGCAACTTTTTAAATTTATTAGAGCAGTATTTAAAATCCGTCCCTATTTTAGGGGTCTTTGTTCCCCTATTATTATTGACCACAGAGGTTGTCTTCAGGAAACAAGTCTGAAGTGTTAAATAAATGTAAACAATGCAGTCTTTATAATATGTGTAAGATTTTATAAATCATGTCTAAATTATTATACTTAAAATAAACTGCAAAGAAAGACAAGTATACTTATTCAAACACCACGTGGCCTGTATTATAATTAAACTGTGAACATAAGTGCAGCTACCGTGTGCCCTATAGAGCAGAAGTATAACTACAAGAATGTTCTAATTTATAGTTAAGAGGTTAGTTAGTCTCATTGTATTGCCCCAACAAAAACAAAACCCAACTCACAAAATTGCACGTATACTTCTTGTAGTCACAGCCTCATAGCATTGCCTGAACCCATCTCACATTTAAACATGCACATTCCTTCAGAGTGCTACCCATACACCCTTAATATGCACCATTTTGAGCTCTTGCTCCCCACGGTTGCAATACAAACTTATCAAATGACCATACCTATCCCTAAATAAGTCATACAAATCTACGATGCAGGCACTCTTTTCAAACTTCTGAAATATTCTCGGAACGACATACTCGGATTAGTAAAAACTATCTGGCTACAATCTAAGTAAGCATGACTCACTCGGGGAAGCATAGCTCTCCTTCCAGCTTGTTAAACTTCTGTGCGTTTAATCCACATTAGCTTGCAATGCAGACAAGGATGCTCCTTAAAGAAAAACTCCACCATGGAGTTTTTTTTTTCTGGTAATGGCTTCATTTCCCCAAGATACATCCAAGATTTGCATCCGTAAAAGTGTGTGGGGGGGCACTCCCTCCACCTCGCTCTATGGTTCCGGCTCCCATGTTTTGGTGGAATGTAAATACAGGCCAGCATAATAATCTTCTCTTGATAATAGTCCCTTACTACCACAAACCTACTATTATTTCCCCTTTCCCCTCTTCTTTCCCTATCAAAGCCTCTCTAGCAATCATTATTCCTCCCATTTTCATTTCTCCCTGACATTCCACTGAATATCCATTCTGAAATCCTTTCTTTGTCAAACTCACATGCTCATTTCTATCCAAATGTATTTCCCACAGCATTACTGTTTACACTGTGCATTTTGTAATACAATTCAATCTTCTTTCCTTTTTTTCTATACCTGTAAGACCATTTACATTCAAAAATAATATGGATAGCATAGCCATTGTGACAAAAAGGTATTGTTTCCATGTAATGTACATGACATTTTTTTTAATTTGTATTACCAACTTTTGTCTTGCATGCACACACTAATATTTGGCAGGCTGCTCTTCTATGCAGTTGTTTCCTCTCATTTCCATTTGAACCTATGTCACAGATTTCAATACTTTTAATGAAAATACTCAAAAGAAAAAAATAAATAAATACATTTTCAGAACAACTCCATCCCCTGTTAATTTAGAACAAACATGCAAAACTTTGTACATCTTCAAAAATAAGTAAGTAAATAAATAACTCTTCCGATAGGAATAATTGCTACAAATCGACAGCAGTACCCAGACATTACCTAAACTAAAATTAAGGTTACGTGTGCTATAGAGCATGTGACAGCCTGTGTTCCCCACTTACACTGATTGGTATGTGCTCTTACTTTATCTCTGCTCCCTTCCCAGATGTGAAAAACAGCTTGTAGGCTTTTAGAAAACATTAACTTGGATAAGAAAAAAGTACTGGCTATCTTTATATAAAACTAAATTGTATACTTTTCTATTTAGTGCATGAAAGTATCCATGCTGCCAAGGAGGCTGCTTTCTCTTATTCACTTCTCATAATTTCCAGCTTGATTTTTCACTGAACTGCCTGCAGTTTTGCCTTTAAATTCTGCATTTTCCTCATTAAAGAACACTCAGAGCTCTCAATATTAATTGCTTCCACCTGCAGACATCTGGTCATCATGTAAAAGCTGTCAACAATGAAAAAAATCATCTGACATCTCTGCTGATGCATGAAAAAAATCTTTAGAGATGTTACTCAGAACAGAATGCACAATTGCCTTCAGATGCAGACTTCTTGACTCCCACTGAAAACATTTGCTACAAAAAAAAACTAATATCTCTGCATATGCAAGACACTTAGCATTCTGCATGGCTTTCATAATTTTGTCTTATTTCTCAAGCCTACTTTCTTACAAAAACACTTGTTTACAGCTTAAACCAAGGGTTTAATTTATACACCCACCATTGTAAAAAAGGATAAATTATCTTAATTTTACTAATAGTATAATCAATATACTTTTACACCTCACCTCAGCAGACCAAGATCACAGCATTTTAACTTAACCGTGTTTCTGCCTAACCTTTCTTCTCTTGCTGCCTTATAAAATCTATATTTCTTACAAATCAGAAAAAGTGCTTGTTGACTATAATATATTTAAATCATACAATAACCCCGAAAAGAGTTCCCCACATTTAAAATACCCCATGATATGCACCATATACAAAACTGCTTTACTATATAGCATACAGTTTCTGTCATGAAATATTTATAGGAATACTAATAAGAGCAAAAAAATGTTTTACTTAGTTTTTTCTTTTAGTGTCCTTCTAAACAGCAATGACATAAAGTGGGGTATATTATTTACAGTCCACTTAGAAGTTTAACAAAATCAGAAAAGTTTGGTCTTTCTCAGTCATTTTCCTTGCATAGTCATATTTCACAAATGTGACTGATGCTTTTGCAGGGGTGTCCAACCTTTTGGCTTGCCAGGGCTGCATTAACTGAACAGAAATGGTCTTGGGGCTGCATATAAAATATCTCATATAATTAACTCTTTCGCTGCTACGGGTGACCAAAGTTGACCTCCTGGCTGTACTGTAGGTGCATTTGAACAATGAATAAATGTAATAAATGCCTAATATTTGCCTTAAAATTCTAATTCACATTCTTAATCTAACAGTTAACTCTAACATCTTAGTTAATACATTTTTTTAACAAATAAATAGGCATGGAACCCTTCCATTTTTATGAGCTCATACCTCTTGATTTTGCTGGTTTCTTAAAGATGTCCTTGTCTTCTGACAGAAGAAAGAATGAGTAGAGAAGGGATGGACAGATGATGACACGTGAGAAAAATTCATCACCCAAGCAGACTTAAAGAAAGCAGCTTGCTATCAATAACTTGCTATGTCAGCATGTTTATAAGTTAACAAGTAAATAAGAACTGACATAAAACACTGATCATGCCCATCATCTGATGTTCCTTAGTGTATGTGTAATATGCGTTCACGATGCAGTGTGGCCCACTGTGACCAAAGATCTCTACAACTATACAAGTATACATACTATCACCATATGGAGGAAAAACACCTTCTGACAGTCTTATCTATTTCCGTTTACTAAAGAAGCTCAGTTAATACTGTAAGACTGCAGTTGCACAGTGCCTTCTCAGGAATGCTTACCAACAAAGCTTAAAAGAGAATTAGTTCACAGTAAAAAGAAAAAAAGCTTTTACAAGTAGATGAAAAAGAATCTGATGACAAATATCACATATATGGGTATGGTGTCAATTTTATGGCACATCAGGAAGAAGCTCTAACTGAAACACAGACAGCCTAGGTATATTATCAGCCCAGGTGCCAGAGGAGCCAATGTTGGGGGAAGAGGAATGATGAGGTACAATGCTGCTCCCTTTTTGGATGGAGGAGGGAGCAGAATGTGAGAACATGTTCAAGGGCACACCCAGGACACGACCTGGTGGTGACACTATAGCTATGATAACAGTCATCAATAAAGTTGTTAGATGGCTGGGCATAATACAGGGCATATCATTATTTGAGGAGATGGCTCCCCATGGCACCCCTGTGCAACCACCATGTGATGTATAGCATACATGTATACCAGGGGTGAGTAGGTACAGAAAGAAACTCAGCTGGACAATTATTGCACCTGTGCATGCCCTGCCCACTGCTTAAACTTGGATGTTACTAGGCCCTTGGGCTGAGAAACCTTCTCGTTTGGAGGGACACACTCATTGCGGAGGGGACAAATCCAAGGTAAGCTTCCAACATTGTGGGCATCATTAAGTATGTCAGAGGTATGGAAAATGCTGCAGATCTAAAGTCAGCAGTAGATGGCCAAAAACTATCTAGATATAACAAAGATTTTTTATATTGCCATTCTTTGCAATCATGATGTCTGCTCTAAGATGCAGATTTGTTAGATAGTAGGATGACCAGAGTGATCAGTAAAACTCAATTGATCTGCATTGGTATTTATTTGTCTGAGCATAGTAAAGGGTATCAGTGCCATTATCGCAAGAATATGATATGGAATCAGTTATCTTTAAACCTCCAAATACTAACTGCTTTCTGTTTGGCCATTTCTACTTCCTGTACATAAATGGCTATATTTCCAAAAAGTTGGCTATAGTCCCAGGACATTTTCAAAGCATGGTACTGGAATAATTCCCTACAATAAAACTCATAGTCTGTGCTCTCAGTTCCAAAGGCAAAGGAAAAGTGCATCTTGAATTTTAATTATAAAACAAAATTAAATGACAATTTTTATAGTACAGTATTCACTTTTGTACATAAATGCATCTTCTTTTTAGGCCCAATGTTACAGCAACACAAGGTATTTATGTCATTGGTAAGATTTTTTCAACTGAATGTTTTACAGAGGTAGTCTGTTAATATCTTATTACCATACCAGCCTAGATATGACGCTTCTTACACATGTCAATATCCCTACATCACTCTTCCTGGCATCATTATAAAAATATCAGGGCAAACAACAGAATAGTCAGCTTTATACAGCCCACTGTATGAACTAACAGAATCTAGAAAAACAGGCTGCATATTCTCAAATATGTAAATGTCTTCCTAAACAAGTAAAATAACCGTATGCTATACATTTAAAATGACAGTAAAATCATATAGTCTGAGGAACAGCTATTATTTTAGATATGATTTCAGAAGACACCCTAAGGATAGGATTCTGAGATATACTTAGTTGTCTACCTGAAAATTATGAAATGAATATGAAAAAAAAACAGTAACCTATGTGTATGCAGTAATATTAGTGGTACCTAGTCACACAGGAATACATTTCTGACTCTCTTGAAATTTTCTAACAAATTTCACAGGAAAATATGCCAGAACTATCACTCCAGAATGTATTTTCTCTTGGTGATTTCAAATACAAAGACACACACACAATTGTATCTTCATGTGGTGTGGGTCACTGCTTCAGTCTAAATTTGATAGGAAGAACAAGCATAAATCCACCAACATAAAATTTCCTTAAGAAAAATAAGCATGCTTTTTTATTTCTGAAGCAAAATCATCATAAAATAGATATATTCTGATGTACTGCATTCCTCTGAGCAAAAGTCATACCACCAACCCTAATGGAAACTGTTTATAATGCAGCAACTGGACTTTAACTAAGCATGTCAAATAATCCATATTATTAACAAACTTTAGCAACACCAAAAAATCCTCTTGCTGAATCAAGTTACCAGTGTGCAAAGGAAAAACTGTAGAAAAAGTCAAACACTGGTAACACAAAGCCGGTACGTATTCAAAAATATTTAATAGTAAGCACTTTCACGGATAAAAAATGCTTCTTTAGACTACAAAACAGACTAAAACAGAATATTTAAATAACCAACTAAATGAAAAACAAATCAACTGGAACCAATCAATGTTCAAAATACCATCAATTCACATTCAATGAGCGATAAAAGCCATAAATAAAAGAGCACAGACTCATAGCTTTGAGCTGCTTGTTATATGTAACATCACTCAATGTTTCAGCAATGCATATTAAGAGTGAAGGCAAAATGCATAAATTTAAGTTCCTTGCCCTCGAATTAGTTCATGAGAAGGGCAAGAGAGGTGGAGATCTTAATAAGAGCACTGAAGCTGTAGAGCAGAGATGGATTTTATTATTTTAAGCAGACAAACCACCTGGGCTTAACAGTAAAGTTTCAGTAAAACCATTCCTGAAAAATAGAGCCCTGAAACATTGAGTGATGTTACATATAACAAGAAGCTCAAAGCTATGAGTCTGTGCTCTTTTATTTATGGCTTTTATCGCTCATTGAATGTGAATTGATGGTATTTTTGAACATTGATTGGTTCCAGTTGATTTGTTTTTCATTTAGTTGGTTATTTAAATGTTCTGTTTTAGTCTGTGTTTGTATTCTGAAGAAGTGCTTTTTTATCCGTGAAAGCGCTTACTATTAAATATTTTTGAATACGTACCGGCTTTGTGTTACCACTGTTTGACTTTTTCTATTAACAAACTTTTCAGGGAATTATAACATGATGTTCTGACAAAAAATACATCCTTCTACACTTAAAGACTTAGTTAAGTGATTGCCACCCATTTGTTCCCCACTCTTTGTGAGCTCGGAGGAGATACCAGACATTCTTCAAAAATCTGTATTGTTGGCAGGTACATTAATTCAATACAACACACTCTCTGTCTCTCTCTCAAGCACACACACTCTTCTTCTACGTTCATGCACACAAACATTTTCCTTTCATGCATGCACTCACTCACTCCGCACTTACCTATTAATACAGTTAGGTGCTGTCCCTTTCAAAGGCAATGACGGCAAATCCGTACTGAATCCCTCTTCAGTGCGAACACACACACACTGATTCTTTGGCATGAAATAACATAGCACGAACACACAGATCCTATTTTGCCACAAAAAAACAAAATGGGAAGGGTGCTTTGGCGCATGCGCACACCGACATTGCGTTTATAGGTCACGGTCGCAAAAACAAACAAAAAAAGTGTTTTGAAGCATGAGTACACTGAAGTTGCAGTTAAAGGTCGCGGGCCTCATGGAAGAGCTCTGAGGGCTGCAGGTTGGACACGTCTGCTTTATAGTGTACCATTAATTCACTAATTTCAGTGTTGCCTGTCTTCATCCTGTTCATCTCCATCTCCCAACACCAGACTCTGGTTCAAGTCTTAGGTCTTGATTCCTCTAATCAACTGCTGTGCTTTTTTCTGTCCTTGAAGCATTTACCTTTGGAATTTTGGAAAAGGTTTTACTGGTGAAGTCTCTCTATAAGCTTTATTGTCAGAATAAGAAGAAGCAGTGTCTTCCTGTATGCTAGCTCGATTTTTCTTGGATAAACTTTTTTTATTTCCTCCTCAGTTCTACATCCAAAAAATATCTCTAATCTTCCAGAAAAAAATATTCTGAGGACAGCTGGATAAACCAGTTTGAATCTCACACCTGCCTCTCAAAATTCCCTGATTGATGTAATAAATTTGTTTCTCTTCTGCCTGGTGAACAGTGAATAATCATTTTCCACAAACATTCCACTGTCTCTGAGTTTTAATACTTTCCCATTCTGACATGGTTTTGTCAGGATCAACTATTTTCTGCTGGTAGGTTTGCATCTTTACAAATATAGGTCTTGGCTGCTTTCACGTGTCTAGATTTGGAGCAAACATTCCATGCATCCTTTCACTTAACCAATCCTGCCATGGAATACCTGTATAGTTGCTTATTTGTGCTTTCATAAAATGAATACAGTCTATTCCTTCTGGTTCCTCTGGTAGAGCAGAAACTCTCAGGGTTTTCCCTGCATACTTTGTCTTCTAACACTGTTATTTCTTGAACAGCTCTGCTTGAGAAGATTCATAGTCAGCCAGCCTTTTTCCTTCATTTCAACCTGTTATAGTTGCAGTTTTATTAGATTGTCTGAATAGTTACTTAAAACTTCTGTTTTTCCAGCCTTTGTATGTTAGTTGGCATGTTATTTCAGTGTTTCATTTATTTTAATCACTTCTGTGTAGATTTGATGTTTTTCCTGTAAATTACTAGAAGCCATCTCTTGTACCAAATCTGAAACTTGAGCTGCTTTTTGTTCTGGTTCATCTCTGCCGGTGTTTTTTTTTTTTTTTCACCATTTTTTGGTTGATTTTCTTTCTGGTTCTTTAAATGTTTTCTTTCCTGGCATATATGCAGCCTACTTACTAGCCAGTAACTGATTTCTTTCTCCGGAAATGTCAAGTTTCACTGTCTGTTATTTCTTAGTTTCTGCTTTCATACTGGGAGAGCTGAAATTAAGCTATTGATAGGTGTGCGGCCATCTTGAAAGTCATGCACTGATCAGTATTGACCAGTTTCAGGCTTAACCCCGATGAAATACAAAACATTTTGCAAACAAAAATTCAGAAATGTAAGAAATAGAGTAATTCAGACTAGTTATATGAAAAAACGGTATAGATACATTCTAGTGAACAAGCACAGTTCAGTGTAAAGTCACGTAGTCTGCAATGTACAAATGACTAAAGTGAGTCATTATTCAGTACATTTTGAGAGAGGAGAAGAGACTTGGAAAGGAAGTAGGTTAGGTGCTAACACTATGTGTGCCTGAAACAGGAGCATTTGGCTTGGATGAAGGGATACTTTGTGAGTTGCATTCTGAATTCGGGATAAGTGCTGATTTCCTTTAGGTGAACAGGGAGATCACACCAACCAGTAACTGCCTAGGAGGAGAAAGCATGTTCATTTTTGACAGAGATAGGGCTTCTTCTTTTGTAATTTTCTGAGCCCAACTCTCCAATTGTGAGGAAAACGTTAATTCTTATCCCCCTGTGGAGTCATTTTCTTTTAGTCAGAGCACTGACATGATACACAAGGTATTTTTATAGCAACAACTAGACGTTCCCTCTGAAATGAGGAGATATGATATGTTACAAATGGAAATATCTCATTCCTCTCCCATCTCTGCTATTCTGCCACCCCTGGCCACCCCCAGAGGATGTGCTGAATGCTGTATGTATTCATCCTGATAACCAGCCATCAGCCCTTAAAAACACACCCTCTTGTGGGCCCTACTGTCACACAAAAAAAGATTAATAGACAAAAGTGGTCTGTTTTGACAAACAAAATGCAAACAAACAAAAAAGATAGTTGCTGGCCAGTGGGTAACAGAAAAAAAATGTGTATTTTGAAAAAGAAGAACAGACCAGCAATATAGAATGACTAGCCAATATCTCTACAAATCTCTCCCAAGATATGGCTCTAAAAATTCCCTTTTGACAAAAAAATTATCTCAAACTCCTGGGGATTAAAGGTGGTTTAGGAGGGTTATATTTTGTACTGGATACAAAATTCTCCTTTCAGAGAACTGCCTCCCCCACCCTCTGAGCCAAACAAAAGTTTTTCCTCAGGGTCTTCAGTCTTTACACACCAAAAGAGTCGTAGAACCATTGCCCTTGCTTTCAAGCCAAAGGGGCAAAGGTTTGTACCCCTGAATGTTTTGTTATTTAAGAAAGAGTCCACTTGGAGGCCAATACTAGATCTTTTATTTCAACATCTGTATGTGAATATTCCCAAGTTCAAAATGTTGACCTTACAGAACCTATTACATCTCATTCCTCGCATGAGTTACTGGGTAATTCTAAGCCTAAAGGATGTTTACTACCACATTCCTATAGTCGTAGTCTTCTGGAAATTTCTAAGGTTCTCTGTATTACCCTTTGGTTTATCTTCAGCTCCAAGGGTATTCACAGAATGTCCCGCCCCAGTCATTATTTATTGCAGACTGAATGACAGTCACATCTTTAATAGTTAAACAACTTGTTTAATTTTGCAGTGTTTATCCAGATGTCAAAAGTAATTAACAAAGGCTTTATCTGTTTTGAGTAGTCTTGGCTTCCAGATAAATATTGCAAAATCCACTTTGACTAAGTCTCATAGGATTGTGTTTCTGGGATGCCTTACAGATTCCTCTCTTCCAAAGACCCATTTTGTCACAAGACAAAGTAGATCCTTATCTGAAATTATTCTCGACCTTCTTCAGTCTCCAACTTTTGAAAGAGAATTTTTCAGGATCATTGGGTTCATGGCTTTCATGATTGCCATGATACTTCTAGCCAATTTACACATGAGAAAGGTACAGTGGTTCCTAAAAAAAAACACATGGATTGATCATTTGAATTCTCTGGAGCACCAAATTCCAGTTTAGGGCTTTATAAAAAGGAACTGCATTAGCAGAGACAAATTCTAATGAACCCAGGCCCCTCTTCTCTCCTTAGACCCTAATCCAATCTGTTACCACAGATGCATCAGATTTTGCTTGGGGAACAGTTTTCAGTGGGGAAAAAGTGCAAGACTTGTGGAATCCTTCAGACAGATCAAAGGAAATACTTAAAAGAGATGTTGGCTGTGATCCATGCCTTGAAATCTCTCCATCACGTTTGAACCCCATGACCTATTCAAATGATTATAGACAATACCACTGTTATGTGGTACATAAACAAGCAGGGAGGTACAAAGTCATATCCCCTAAGCAGGCTGGTAAAGATGGCTTGGGAGTTAGCTATTCAGCATTCCTTAACACTCCAAGCATTTTGCATTCTGCCAGAGCAAAACATAGTGGCAAACAAGCTAATCAGGACAGGGATCGAACCTGTGAAATGGAAATTGAATGGATGTCTTCCAGGAATTAAACCAGTTGTTGGGAGCAGCTCAAATAGATGTGTTGACCTCCTTTCAAAACAGACAACTAAAGTTTTGTCCTAGGGCTCCTTGCAAGCAAACCTGGAAAATATGTACATTTTCATTCCCTTGGTAGGAAATGTTCCTTTATGCTTTTCCACTAATGTCCAGGATAATTCTGAAGATTCAAAAGGATATCCCAAAAATCATTGTGGTGATCCCCTTTTTGTCCAGGCAACATTGGTTCTCCCTTTTTATGGAAATGACCAAGGCCAGTTACCACAAACATCTTCACAGACTGGATCTGCTCACTCAAGACAGGGGGAGTTTGATACACCCCAATATCACTTCCAAAAGTATACGTGGAGTTCCAGGCAGAAATGCTATCAAATCCAAAAATCACCACAACTGAAGTTCTTTAAAATTAGATGCAAATCTGTAATTCAAGGAACAGTACTGCAAACGTTCGTACATATAAAAACTAGTTTATTCAAACACGTTAGCGCTTTCACCTACTGGCTTCTTCAGACGTACAAAAAACAATGCAACTGCACTGATTAAATAGTCTCCCTGTAAATCCTATTGGATAAGCCAGATAATACCTTTAAAAACATACTGACCCTAAAAATTGGATTAAAAATTGAGTTAAAAATGTGCAATTGACAAAAGCTAAAAACCCTATCAATATTATATAAATACATCTTCCTATTGATATACATATATACATGTGAAGACAGATCAAACTAACTATCTAAATACATAAACTATTATGCTGATGATTGTAGCTAGCTTTATAACATACAAACACCATGACAACTAAATCATATCTAACTGCATAACAGTATTAAAAATACATAAAGTGGCTATTATTTTTTACTTCGTGGGTTCCGTGCCCCTTTGGCTTGGTGCACTCATTTGTGTGGTGTACACCCCAATATCAATCAACTTCAGCTGATTGCCTGGATGATTTAATTTTAATAACTTTTAGGCAGTTATTTCATGGGGACATGCAGCAGGTACACAAGGAAGGAAGTGCACTATTAGAAAATCCTGTGTTGGTAAGTGGAATTGATTTTCTAGTTTGATGCCTTACCAATAACCAGGGGCCCATCAGGGGTATTATATCACTGGTGCTCCAATAAAGTTGTGAGTTGCTTCCTCTGGCCTCATTTATTCCTCTGTAAAGGCTAATCTTGCATCCATTTCAGCATATCTGCCCATTGATCCTCTTCTTTCTTCTCTGTTTGTGGTAAAACAGTTTCATACCTGACACATCCTGGTAATCAGGTTATTCTGCTTCTCCTTGGGATATCAACTATGTGCTGGAGAAGTTGACTGTCACCCTTTGAACCTGTGCATTAAGATGATTTAAGGTTCCTGACTTGGAAAACTGTACTCATCATTGCTCTGACATCTGCAAGAAGAGTATCGGAGATGCAAGCACAGGCAGGGTACATCGTATCTGATTTTTTACTGGGATTGGGTTTATTTAAGGACAAACCCTTCATTCATGCACAAAGTGGGTTTCAGAGTTTACTTTGACTTAAGCCGTCAGTCACCCAGTTTTCTACCCAGAACTTAAAATCCAGGGAGAAAAGATTCTGCATAGTGTGGACATACATAGGCAGATCAGGTACTATCTTAACAGAACTAAACCCTTTAGAAAAGCTGACCAGCTAATTGTTTCTTATCAAGGGACAAAATAGGGATGCCCTGTGTCCAAACAGGCAATTTCTATTTGGTTGCACATAGCTTTTGTTCTTTCCACCATGGCAAATCCATTCCAAACTGTATGAAGGCACATTGTATTAGAGCTTTATCTTCTTCTTTGGCATACTGGAAAGAGGTGGGTTCTAGAAAATTCTAGAGGAAGCTGCATGGTCCTCTGTATATACTTTTGCAAGGCATTACTAACTGGATTATTTTTCAAGGTCCAGGTCAAACTTTACTATGACCATTCTCCAGGGCTCCTGAAGCCATATCCTTCTTCGTCCTTGATTGAATAGGCTTTGTTAATCAACCCATAAAGCCTAAGGGTTATCCCGTATAGCCTAAGGGTTTATCCCGTACAGCCTAAGGGTTATCCCGTATAGCCTAAGGGTTATCCTGTACAGCCTAAGGGTTATCCCGTACAGCCTAAGGGTTATTGCAGCAGTAAAAGGATAATGAACATCATGCAGTTGTATAAATTGCACTTACCCATAGCAGTAGATGTTTGAACTCCTCATTGCTGCAGCAGCCACACCCACCCTCAATCCCCCTATTCTTGTATGTAATTGTATTTGGGGTGTAAAGTAA
Source organism: Protopterus annectens (assembly GCF_019279795.1). Taxonomy (NCBI): domain Eukaryota; kingdom Metazoa; phylum Chordata; order Ceratodontiformes; family Protopteridae; genus Protopterus; species Protopterus annectens. The sequence continues at coordinate 122,524,908 of NC_056739.1, read as the reverse complement.
TATTTTGTGTGTTTTGGCTTTATATATTTCTTTGTTGTTTCAGGATTGTTAGGCACATGAAGATACCTTCACCTGGACTGCTCATTTCCCTCTGTGAGATTATTCAATTAGCAGTCATAGTTAAGGAGTAGGGGAGGAGGCTGCCAGACCTTTTTGAAGCTGTCAGGTTGTTGTTTCCTAGGCATGAAACAACCCACACGGCCTAAGAGCTACTGCAGCAGTGAGGAATTCAAACATCAACTGATTTGGGTAAGTGCGACTTCACACAACTGAACTTTGTGTTGCTTTCTCCTCAGTTTTATCCTCTAATGCTAACTCTTTGATTACCCCCATCTTAAACAAAACCATAAAATATGAAGGAATATTTATATATATAATCTAAGTGATAGTGCAGTCTGAAAAGAGTAAATTACTGTTAAAAACTTAAAACAGTTAAACAGAAAAGATGGATTTGGGCACTTGCTATTCCTGTGAATTAAGACCAAAGTGGAACAAGCAATAAAAGAGGCAAGAATAAAAAATAAAATCACACAACCCATGATCGGTTTAATCATTTTTGTTTCTCAGCACCATGTCAGATGGAAGCCACAACAACTAGTAGGTTGATTGGCTGATTGATGGTTAACAAGACGTATGAATAAAGAAGCAGTTTCAAACCATCTTTTGGAATGAAAGAAAATCTCAGTCCCGAATAGCTAATGGTGAAAAATGTCAGGTGTTACATATGTGCACAGAACAAGGAGAAAATGAAATGAGTTCAAGCTAAGTCCAGGTGCCCTAGATGTAAAAGTGCAATAGTAACACAGAACAACACAGCGCTGAGACAGATTATCCCAACAGTAAATGGACATAGAATGCTACAAAAGGCAAAATACCAGAGCAGTAAATGGTAAGCAGCCTATTAAAATACTGCAAAAATGCACATTAGTAGAAAAGCAATCCATTTTAACTTTATCTTTGGCAGCTGTGGATGAAAAGGTTCCCTATTACAGAACTCACATTAAATGTCAGCATACAGATTGAAATACTGAAATCCACAAACATTCAAACTGATGGTAAAGGAGGTCACTAGCTAAAGGAATTGTGAAGTGGAAGTGCAGGTGACACAGGATCGACTTGATCTACAGATATACAGGTGAAACACACAAACAGGATCAACTTGCTTTACAGATATACAGGTGCAATGCACAAACAGGATCAACTTGATCTGCAGATGTTGTTTTTCTTTTGGCTTTTCCCAGTTAGTGGTCTCCACAGCGGAACTCCAGTCCGCTAATGACTGGCAGTAGATTTTTATGATGCCGAGGTGCCAGCTCTACGCCCAACCTTCAATGAAGGTGCATCCATTCATGCATGTCTTTCGAACGCCACTCGACCGCGGGGAGGACATGTAGACCACACAGAAGGTGCTCCAGCTGAGAATCAAATGGGAGAACCTCTTGCTGTGAGGCAACAATGCTACCGCTGCACAACCACGGCTCAGGTGAAACATGCAAATAGGACTGACTTGAAATGCACAAGCAGGATCAACTGGGTTTACATATATACAGTGAAATGCACAAACAGGATTGACTGGGTCTACAGATATATAGGTGAAAAGCACAAACAGGATCAACTGAGTCTACAGATATATAGGTGAAAAGCACAAACAGGATCGAGTCTACAGATATATAGGTGGAAAGCACAAACGGGATTGACTGGGTCTACAGATATACAGGTTAAATGCAAAAACAGGATCGACTGAGTCTACAGATATATAGGTGAAAAGCACAAACAGGATAAATTGAATCTACAGATATATAAGTGAAATGCAGAAACAGGATTGACTGAGTCTACAGATATATAGGTGAAATGCACAAACAGGATTGACTGGGTCTACAGATATACAGCTGAAATGAGCACACAGGAATGGGTGAGTCAAGAAATATACAGGTGAGGTGGTAGATCAGCTAGTAGTTTATATCAAGTCTCCTGATAGAAAAGGCATTAATATAGGTGTCTTGGTCTGTAGCTAGCATTTTACTTTAGATATAAGAGGTAGTAAGATAACAATAATGCATGTTAACATTAAAGCAGGTTGGCAGAGAAAAAGAGCAATAGCTGCTAGCAGTGAATAGATCTAAACACAAACTGGTGTTACAATTGCAGAGCACGTGGCATCATCAGTTAAACACCATGTAACTATGAACTAAAAAATAAGAGCAAGCGAGCAGGTGAGCAGAGAGGTGCCTCTGTCCTGCCTAGAACTCCATTAATAAGTTATTGACTACTGCCATGTTGTCATCTACTGAGCTCTGCTGATATCATTACAGCCCTTGTAAGTGTTTCAATGTTATGTAGCTGAGGTGGGAGAACTGTAGTGGTACTACCATAGACGTGACTGCAACCCTGTCTGTGTTTGTCTCTCTGTGATACCCCTGCACTGGCCCAGTAATCAAGGAGCCTCAATCCTCACCACTGGCAACAGTGAGGGACATATACAATGAGAGGATGAGTACACACACAGTAAAGTGCAATTTCCCTTAAGAGCACACAGAGATCACAGTCTGGGGTTGGTTTCTTCCTCTCTCTAGATCCCTGTCCAAGTAGCTGACACACACACATTTTGAGATTTGATTGATATACAAACACATACACACACCTGGGAAAGGCTGGCACAGGTTTGCTAGCTATGCCCCCTTCTGCCCAGACTATAAGGTAGTACCAGCTGCCACCAGCCACCCTTACTTATCAGGTACTATAAGGCCCTTACAATGGGTGTACAATCCTACTGTGTAATATTACTATTAATCCAAATGATAGTCTGACCAAGACTTGCAAGGCTATTTAGGAGTGGCCTGTACAGTGTCACCAAATGCATATGCAAGTACTCTAAGGGCTTAATATGTCTCCCAAATATCAGCATCAAAGATGGGTTTAACTACATATAATAATAAATAAAAGAACAAAACAATACTCAATAAACAAACACAGTTACTTCAGAGTTCAAAATCACAGGAAATATTTTAAAACAACATTTCAGGACAGTCTCAAATAAATTCAGAAAACATCTAAACTAATCTTTACTATATTCCTATTGATCTAAAAGATATACTATACCCTAAGTCTTACTTACAAGCAAGTGCAGATGTGATGATGATGATGGATGTTTCCAGGTCAAAGACAAAATGCATACTCTCACTCTGAGAGAGTTCTTAAATTAATATCACACATTTTAGTGCTGTGTTAGCCTCGATGACCTCACTTTTTGTCACCTGACTTCAGTTCCCAGGCTAAACCAGAAACTAATAGAATTTTAACATCTCTGTGTGAGAAATACATTTCTCTCAGATCTTTGCTCAGAACTGTGTAGCTAATAGGAAGTCATAAAGCAATCAAACACTTTACATTTCAAACCTAGTAATTACTTTTCTTTTCAGACAATAGAAAAACTTCTATCTCTAGACATTGTGTCTGCTTGCTGCATTGAAACTAACTTTTATAGCACATTGTAAAGCTCTTAATTTCAACTTATTTTCTTGAAGTTTTGTAAGTTAGTCTTCTATGCTCCAGCAGGGTATGCTGTGGTTACATTCTTGAAGCTCAGTACATAACATACCGTTCTGTATAAATCGATATCAGTATTCGCAAATGACATAGAATTATTTACAAAATTTCAGATAGCTAGGCTGGCATTGTCACAGTGTTTGTAGATTTTATATATAAAATAATATATATATATATATATATATATATATATATATATATATATATATGAGAACCAACCATTTGGTTGAATGAATGTTTGGAATATCAAATGTTTGTAATGCTGGCAAAAGCAATTGAATTGTCATTTGATCACAAAATGCTAACAATACTTTGTGGGAGATCACAATACTTTGCCCTTTCCCCACTGTTGTTCTGTCTTGAAGTTGGTATATATAATTAGTATGGGATGTGGGGGCATCAACCCCCACCCAGCTGCAAAAACATTTTTTGTGTGTTATGTTTTGACCTTCAGTCTTTTGAGATTGCTTGTTTGTGATTTGCTGTTTTTTTTTTTTTTTTATTAAAGATAGTACTTCTCTTTCTGTCTATGTATAAAAAGAATGTCCCCCGGATTTACAAAAGCTTGCACAGAGTGCAAGAAGAGTGTAGGAGCTCACACCGGCAATATGTCTGCCATGTGATCCAGGTACAGCTGGCAGGGGTGTGCACGAGAGCTGCTAAAGCTACTCTTGCACGGACAGTGTCATGGTATGCAAATTACCTCATTTGCTGGTGAAAGCCATGCAAATGAGGTAAATCTGCGATACAGGAAACACTAACCTGTCCATGGAAGATTAGTGTTAGTTGCAGAAATGTACTCCGTTGGTAACGGAGTACATTTCTGCAAATAGCTAAACGGAGCTATGACAGCTCCAAATAAAGGATGCATACAGTTGAGGAAGCATGCCAGTGGCCAAATATAAGGCCATTGGCATTATAAAATGTTTAAAAATATAACAATTTAACTTTTTTTTCCCCGATCTCTGATGTTTAAGCATAGCGCAGCACCACGTAAACGTGCAGCGCTTATAAAAACAAGAAAATAATTTAAAAAAAGCCAAAAATAGTCATTTTCACTAAAAACTGACACAAACGATACCAACTTGACTGGAATTCAGTAATAAAGGCAACCGCAATCCTTTCTTAAGGCTGTTTAATAAATCCAACTCGATACAAACACGACAGCAGGTAGGATAATACACAAAACTGAAACTGAAATGAATAGGTCACCAATCTTCACATGTAACACCCTCCGATGTTAAGCGCTTTCATTTGCAATATGCAAACTTCATCAGAACACATTCAGTGTTACACACAATTCAATTTAAACACATTTTGGCGCCAATCTGACTCATAAACTTAAAGGAACATTGCATGCTAATAGTGACCAAATCGATGATAAAACATACTGAAGTATTAGTTCACCCCTATGTATATATCTATATGTACAAAAATCTAATGTATCCTAGTATAAAAATAAAACATATACAATTGATATATTCCACATCATACAGATTATTAAAATGTTTAAAAACTACTAGTACTATGCCATAATACTTGGCCACTGCTACTGTGTACTATTTAAAGGTATGACTAAAATGTCTAACCATAAACAACTATCCTCTATCTGTGGATAATAATAGCTAAAAATTTACAATCAACCGGTAGATACTGACTAGCTAAAAATGTAACCAGCAATTTGTGGATATGAGCAATAACCACTAACTGTCTCTAAAGTGGGTAGATAAGCTTGTTCACAATTTGAGAAACGGTTTGATGCTAATAAAATCATTTAATCCTGGGGTTCTTGTGGCATCTACCACATCTGCCACTTGCTCTCCCTACATGATAGTTTATTTTTCCAGTCGCCCCCTAAAGGATTAATAAATTCTTGGTCAATGATGGTAAATGTAAATACATGTTGTTCACTAGTATCCTTAATATGTCTATATAAAGCATTCTTTAAGTCTTTATTTTTGATTTTATAATAATGTTCATAGATACGTTTCTTCAATTGCCTCTCCGTCTTTCCAATATAGAATGCGGGGCATATGTTACATTTGGCTAAATACACCACTTGTTTCGTATAACAGAAACCTCCTATGCTCTTAATTTTTGTATGATTGACATCTTCCAAAATAATGTGGGCTGAGGTGTTGATATATCTACATTGTTTACATTGTCCACACTTCTTGGTATATATATGTCTATCATTGATTTTGTTTTCATTATTGCCTGCTCTCTCTAAAAGTTGTTTAACATTTGGGGCTGTCCTATATACTACAATAGGTTGTAAGCCCAACTTATCTCTACAATCATCTGTAGCCATTAAGATGTCCCAATATCTGGTCAATATTTCCTTGATGTGATGAACGAAAGGTGTATATGTTAGTACGCAGACTCTGCCTCCTTTAAATATGTTGGCTGTGTGTGTTTTATTTAAACTTTCATATTTACCTAATAAAGGGATATATTTGATGTTCCATTGCGAGCTAACATAGTTGATAGTATCATCCAATAATGCCTTGGGATAACCTCTATTTATGAATAATTGGAAAATATATTTCATTTCTTTCTCCATCTCTTCTTTCTCAGATGACATCCTTGCTCCCCTGATGCATTGACCTTTTACAATATTTTTAAAAATGTGTCTAGGATGATTACTCGAGAAAAATACATAATCCTTGGAAAATGTGGTCTTTCTATGAACTTTGGATGCGTACCCTTCTGCGGTTTTGTAGATATATGTGTCCAGGTAAGATATACCACTATCATTAACATTATATGTAAATTTTAAAAACTCTGTGGTATTATTAATATACTCAATAAATTTTACTACCCCATTCCTGTCACCATTCCATAGGACAAAGATGTCATCCAAATATCTTACATATAAACTTATATTATCTCTATAACAGCTATTAAATACATACTTGGACTCCCAATCTAGCATGACTAAATTTGCAAAAATGGGTGCACATGATGCACCCATTGCAACACCAGTATTTTGTCTGAATACTTCGCCCTCAAAAAATATATAATTGTAATCTAATACTAGTGACATCATATCAAGTATTAATACAATTTTATCCCAACTTAAGTTAGAATATTTCCTCAAACTGTTACAGAAAAAATCTAAACCTTCTTCTTTAGGAATGCATGAAAACAGTTCACAAACATCTATAGTCACAAATATATACTCGGATTTACATGTCATCGGAGTTAATTTCCCTAAAAAATCCCAAGAGTCAATGACGAGGTGTGGAATGTTGTTATAAATATGTTTGACCCAACTGTCAATAGTACGTCCTATATTAAAGGTTTTAGATTTCGACCCTGATATTATGGGTCTGAAAGGTGGATCAGTAAGAGATTTGTGAACCTTTGGGATGCCTACTATTCGGGCCAATGTTGGAAATTTGATACTGATGAAGTCATGAATCTCCTTGGTAATTCTATTATCTAAGAGATATTCTTCAACAAAGGAATCAATACGTCTGTATCCTATGTTTACCTGATTCATAGAAATGACTTCATAATGTCCTGATTCGTATAAAATTTTATGAATGGCAGCTTTATAATCATGTTTTGAAAATATGGCCACACCTCCACCCTTATCGGGTTTCATTATTCTAATTTCGGGATTTTTTATCAATTCATTAAGACATGTTCTTTCTTCTGTAGTTAAGTTATCCATTGGTTTATAAACTGATTCATAATTCCTTCTCACTTGTTTTTTAAAACTATATATATCTCTACATACCACATTTTCATAATTCGTAACCATGGGGTTACTGTTGGGTATATAACAGCTTTTTTTCTTTAAAATACTTTCCACTTGATTATTGTCATCTTCATCATTGTTAAACTGCATGGCTAAGTTTAACTTTCTGCAAAATAACCTAATATCCCTTATACTATCCACCAGATTGAATTCTGAATTGGGAATAAATTTCATACCTTTAACTAATAGATGATAAAATTCCTCTTGAATTGTATAGTCTGAATAATTAAACACATTAAAGCCATTGAACGTGCTCATAACCATCTTGAGAGTGGGTGAAGTATCTTGTACTAAATCTGGTGGATTTGTGTCTTCCATTGGCACTTTATAATCAGACGTTATCTCTCTATCATGTGTGTCAGTCTCCGTGACTAAATGTTGATCTACATTTTCCTGTTGAATTAATTGTGAAACTTGGAATTTTTCTTGTATATAGGGTGAAATCTGTCTCCGTGAAAATTTTCATTGTAGTCCTCTCTTGTTACCCTATCTCCATATTTCCTTTCTGTTGTTCTAAACTGTCTTTCCTGTGGCCAAATATAAGGCCATTGGCATTATAAAATGTTTAAAAATATAACAATTTAACTTTTTTTTCCCCGATCTCTGATGTTTAAGCATAGCGCAGCACCACGTAAACGTGCAGCGCTTATAAAAACAAGAAAATAATTAAAAAAAAGCCAAAAATAGTCATTTTCACTAAAAAGCTTATTCTGCCATGCAGGTGAATGGCAGGCTGAAGACAACATGGCCACTGAGTAGTGGTTGCTAAGGGGGGGAAGCTCAGTGTGAGAGATGTAACCATGCATTAGTAGGCAATCCTATGCAAATGAGGATAAGGATAGTGAATCCCAATTTTCCCCAGCATGTGAGGCATGTCCCAAGAGTGTAAGAGCAGGAGTAGGTGAGTAGAAGAGTAGAATATTGGTGACATCATGAGGGGGTGTGTCAGACAGGCTGTAAGCTAATTGGAGCACAGTGGCTTGTGTTTGCCCCGAGTTGCTCAGGATTGCAAGAGGCGTGCCTACAATTGTCCTATTTGAAAACCTCAAACCCAAGGTGCACACTGTTAAAAGATAGGAAACTCCCTGCAAACATGCACACAGCATGTGCATGCATTTACACTTGTTTGCATGGTGCTTCCCCCCGGGCAGAAACAGAAAGGCAAAAGGAAGGAAAAGAAGTAGTAGGAAGTTAACCAAGGAGAACTAGCAGAGCTGCCAGGTGAAATATATCAGAATCAGCCAATTACACAGGCAGCAGACTAGCCCAGCCCAGCACTTTAAACTCTGCAAACATCATTCCCCCCTGTTTTTTCTCAAGAACTCTGCAACACTGCACTATACAAAGAGGGAAAGCTTAGAAAGCTTAAGTCAGAGAAAATGTTAGGGGCTGCTCTTGCTATCATAAACCAACATGTGCAAGGTGCTGAGGGTGGTGATGTTGTGAATGCTGCTGAGCAATCCACAGTGAGGAGACAGAAAAGTGTGTACAGACCCAGGGTAACCTACCAGGGCTACATGAGCTGGAGACAGTGGAGCACTATAGGGTGGACAGAGACCTCCAACAGCAAATTGTTGAGCTGTGCCGGCCATGCCTCACACACAGAACCAATAGAGGGGAACCCATCCCAGTGGATACCAAGGTATGTGTTGGCCTACGAATACTAGCTACAGGTAGCTTCCAAAGACCAACTGGTGATATGATGGGGATTTCACAGGCATCAGCATCCAGGGTACTCCACCAGTTCCTGGATGCCATGTCGGCACATGTCGGTGACCGTGTATATTTCCCTAATTCCCGTGAGGCATTGGCCAGCAATATGCATCTTTTCCACCAAATAGCAGAATACCCTGAGGTAGTGGGTGCAATAGACTGCACAAACATACGCATCAAAGCACCACCCGATGAGCGGGGTAGGGTCTACATCAACTGCAAGGGCTTCCCCTCCATCAACTGCCAGGTCATGTGTGATGCCCAGGGCATAATAATGAATGTGTGTTCTGGTTGCCTTGAAAGCTATCACGATTCCCACATCTGGCATCTGACGCAGCTGTACCAGAGATTTGCCAATGGGGACATCCCTGATGGTCACCTAGTGGGGGATGCTGGATACGCACTGGAGCCGTGGCTGATGACACCCGTCAGAAATGCACACACACCTGAACAAGAACTCCATAATGAGGCACACGCACAAATGAAACATAATTGAGCATGTGTTTGGGATGCTCAAGTCACGGTTCCAGTGCCTGGCACATCTAGTGGAGCCTTGCAGTACTCACCAACTACATGTACCCAAATTGTTATGGTATGTGCCATGCTACACAATATGATCCTGCAGAAACAGCTGCTGCAGGAACTGCATGGGGCAGGGCCAAACAGCCCCCCACCATTGCCAAGGCCTGCACAGGCACAGCGTGACTTGGAGGAGGAACAACCTGAGCCTGCCCCAGTAGGCAGAAGGAGGTGTGCCCAGTATGCCCTGGCCTTGGCAAAGAGGCAATGCATAGCACATACACTGGCTTATTAGGAACCCTGGAAATTACACCTCTCTCTGACTCGCACATACAGTAAAAGGGATGCCTAACTTGACACTACCTGTTTTCAAACATGTATAGGGAGTGTACTATGTGCATCCAACATAGGCATCCCTGCAGCACCACCTGAGGCATGAGTGCCCTATTTTAAGCAATATAAAGCACTGCTAAGCACATTTTACCAGTATTGAGCATATTTAAATACAATTGGGCATAGCTGCGCACCGTGCTAACCAGCGCAACGTCAGGCAACATTGAGCAACATTGGGCAAAGTTGAGCAAAGTCGGGTAAACACGCTCACACCTGCTTTACTGTTCCTTAACCAGTCAGGTCTGCCCAGCAGGAAAATAAAAAGCAGTGACAGGGCTTGAACTCAGGATACTGTGCACTATAGTCACAGTACTGAACCACTAAGCCATGATAGCATTTCACTGGCACAGGCACAACTTTAAGTCACTCACACATACCAGTTGGGGGGGGGTCACATACCTAATAGTCACAGCCAGCAGGACAATTGTAGACAAATGCAAACACAAACAAATGCTGTATCATGCCCTCTGAAGAGGCATATGAGTAACCTCCCCCCAGGCCTTTGCAGACAGATAACAGCAGGCCAGGCAGTGTGATGTGGATTGGGTAGGCTTTGAAGTCACAAACTAATATGCGTGTAATTGGAAGGTAAGGTCTGTAGTACAGTGGTATGCCTCAAGCCAGTACGATAGGCAACAGTACAGACTGAAATAGAGTACCTGATATAGCAGTGCAGGCCTAGCAAATGTGTATAAGTGTCAGGTGTACCCCTCATCCTATGTACACCCACAGTAACACTCAGGTGTGCCCCCCCGGATAGAAATGTACAAATAATAGCTGTCCCCCCTGTATGTAGAAATGTTGATAAGTCTATGGAAATTGACTCATGGAAGCCCTGCAGGCACAGCGTGCTTCCTGTCAATGTACAGCATAAAGGTGAGCCCTGAAGTAAAAAACAACTTGAGTTTTCACACACATATAGTATATATGCCCATAGTGGGCATGCTCACACACTTAAACAAATTTTGCAAATTTCAGTCAACAACATACTGAAAGGCCATACTGGGCATGCTCACACACTTAGGCCATGTCTGAGTACAGTAGTGGGCCACACATATCTGGCAGTTGCAGTTCTTACTCCAGACACATGTCACTATTCACCAATCCTGCCTTGTGCACACAGTGATATGAAAACATACCCATATAATATATTGGACCCCTGTCATAATCAAACGATGTAATACAAGTACTTAAGTTGTTCAAAGAAAGTTAAAATACAAAGATCAATAAATCTCCGATCAGTATCATCATGAAACAATTAGCACTCCTAACATTATCCAAGCCAAGCTGTGCCAAAAATATTGCCAAAGATTCCATAGAGAACCATGAGGCTTTCTTTAGCTATGTCATAAATAACAATGTAAACTCATATATGTTCTGAGTTAGTGCAAAGTGTAAATGAATACATGTACATGACTGACATTGCCAACATCTTGTCAGACAGGTTCATACATATTTACCCCCCTCTCACTGACAAAAGGGCCCATTACCATACCTGGAGATTGTGAAAACCCAGAAATCACATATACAATGGTTAAACAGCTCTGTCCAAACCTAAAAACACGACGTCTATGGGATGACTTGGTGTCCCAGGCTGTGTCATATGTGAACCCCAAAACAACCAGACCCTGCACCTGAACAGTCTGTTGAGACTCACCCTCTGTACAGGATATGAAACTATTGAATGGGTTACAGCAACATTTGGCACACTCCACAAGTGTTGGTGCACAACAGACCATGGAAACTGTTGTCTTATAAGCCTAATAAGCCTGATCTACAAGGCCATGGAGTCCATCATTATGGAACTCATAAACAGAGCTATTGGGAGCCTATGAACACCCAACCCTACCCATTTCAGTTTGGTCAGGGGCAGATCATGGTCCCTAAACCTGCTAGACAGTTTGAAAGGCAGTTACTCAGGACATACATCAATGAAATGAGCTCCACACGGCCTACATAGACCTTGAAAAGACCTTTTCTAACATCCCGCACACATGTATCTACAAAATCAACAACCTGTGCATAAACACGTATGTCATCTGATGGATTGCCAACTGGGGCACAGATAGATCCCACAAGGTAAGAATTGTGGTCTGCCTGTTGGACTGTAAGCTGGTAACCACTGCTGTCCCCCATGGCTCAGTCCTGGGACCCCTCCTGTCTGGTGTATACTATTCAGAAGTACAGTCAAACACATGAGGGCTATGGTTATCAAAGTTTGTGGATGACTGCAAAAAGGTTGTCATAATCAATGTTTGGGACAACAGAGACATCCTTAAAAAGGGTCTCAGTCAGACAGATGTGGTGTCAAAATTATGGCCTCGAGCTACAGTCATACAAATACCACATAGGTGCCAACACCCTAAATGTGGAGGTAATAATAAGGGATCTATGGACACATGTGGATAGTCATCTCTACTTTCAGAAACACATTCACAAAGTGGTTAGAAAATCATGCTATGTGTTCCCACAAATTGCCAAAGTCTTTGCATGTAGGTCAAAGGAGGTTCCCTCTACTCATCAGACCCATCAGAGAGTATCACGACACACTTGCGATGAATCTGATGAGGCACCTTCAGCAGCTGGAAAGACCACTGAAGTACCTCAACAAGAGGATTACTGGCCTCAAACATTTGCCCCATGCAACAAGACTGAAGTAACTCAATCTGTACTCTGTTGCATACCATCCACTCAGGCGATCTCTGCCCAGCAGACAGGTCCATGTCCAATGCAGAACTGATGTACATGCTCTATCTGAAGTAAACCCAAGCTCACTGTGCTACATGCTCTAGGGATATAGTCATCACAATAATAAATAGAACATGTTGGAGGGATACATTACTAACTCACAGACTTCCCTTGCTTTGGAACAGGCTCCCAACCTACATTAAGCTGAGTCCCTCACTGACACTCTTCCAGAGGAGCCTTGATGAGTGTATGTGAAACTGAATTGTCACACCATGGATCACTTCATCAGCTCTACTACACAGAGGCATAGGGAACTAACCCCAGGTGTGTTGATAGCTGCACACTCTGGCCATACTAATATATGCCTATGTACCTATATATGTAGGGGAAACACAGTATAATAAGCCAAAGATGGATGGGCAGAGATGTATGTAAGAGGGTGACCATGACAGGGAGCCATCCAGGACTGTCCCACCCAGCACACATCCCAATGGCACAAAAGACATGAGGTGCACATCTCACCCACTGTACATAATAGCCATTGGTATCTGTAAGCATTACAGTGTATATGGTGCATGTGCCTGCTGTACAACATGACTGTACAATGAAGTACACATCTACTGTCTGTAGACATGTACCTGTCACATAGGTTCATAGGAATGTAGTAGACTATCTTCATGAAAGGATATATTAGCCTAGGCAAGTTGTGCAGCTTTCACCACCCCATTGGTAAGTGTCCTAAGCCCTAGTTCTAATAATTAGTACCCTAAGCCCCTTTCTAGTGGGGCTGCTGATGTGATGCTTGGTGTGAATTGTCTGTTCCCCATCCGCTCATCAAGGTTCCTATTGAAGAGTGTCAGCAAGGAGCTCTGTCTGATGTACATTGGGACTCTGTTCCACAGTAAGGCAAGTCTTTGGGATGGTACTCTATCCCACCAGCATGTTGTATTCATTGCTGTGATGAGGTTCATATCCCCGGAGTGTGTAGTTTGTTTTCCTTAGATGGAGCATGTTCAGCAGTTATGTGTTGGACATGGCTCTGTATGTTAGGCAGTTTGCCTCTGAGTAGATGGTACGCAACAGAGAACAGATTTAGTTTTTCCAGTTGTGTTGCATAACACAAATGTTTGAGGCCAGTAATCCTCTTGGTGAGGTACCTCTGTGGTCTCTCCAGCTGCTGGATATGCCTAGTCAAGTACATCCAAAATGGTGCATTGTACTCAATGATGGGCCTGATGACTTAAGAGTAGAGGGCCACCACTACCTCTTTTGATCCTGATGCAAACCCTTTGTTGATTAGGTGGGCCACATAGGATTTCCTAATCACTTCGGCAACATGGTTGGCAAAGGAAAGATGACTATCTACTTGTGTCCCCAGATCCCTTATCACCTTGTCAGTTTTTAAGGGGTAACACATATGTGGTAGTTTGTGGGTACTTTGTTTTCCCCAAAGGGGATTACTATGCATTCTTTCACATTGAGCTTGAGGCCATTATTCTGACACCACACATCTGTCTCATAGAGTCCCTTCTGGAGAATATTTCTGTCATCCGGGGAATCTATTATGGCAAACACTTTACAGTTCCCAGCAAACTTAGTCAACCACAACCCTCCTGTGTTGGCATGTACTTCTGAGAAGTATATACCAAACAGGAGGGGCCCCAGGACTGAACTCTGGGTGACACCAGTTGTTACCAGTTTAGAGTCTGACATGTAGCCAGCAACTCTTAATTTGTGGGATCTATCTGTGAGCCAGTTTGCAATCCATCTTGTGATGTAAGGATTTATGCCCAGGTTGGTGAGTTCATCTATCATACCTGACTGGGGAATTGTGTCAAAGGCCTTAGCGAGGTATAGGTAGGCTGTGTGGAGCTCCTTTCAATCATCTGTAGTCTGGGTAACTGTCTCAAAGAAATCCACCCAGTTCAGGAGGCATGATCTGCATTTGACGAAGCCAAACTGGGTGTGCTCAACTGTGTGAAGGTTCCCAATGTCTTTATTGTTGACTTCCATTATGATTGGCTCCATTGCCTTGCAGATCAGACTTGTCAGGCTCATAGAGTGGGAATGTCAAGGGTCTGTTGTGGCTCCACCCCTGTTGAGTGGGAAGAACGTTGCTGTGCAACATTCTGTGGGTACATATCCTGTATAGAGAGGTGTAGGTATTCTTGATGAATATGGATACATCCCCGCCCTATGTGCTGTGATCCAGGTTCTGATGCTGGAAGGTATGGAATGAGTAGTATCCTGGTAGTGCTGGTGTGCTCTCTGGAGCCTTGAACTAGGTTTCTGTTACTGCACAGATATCAATATTCTCCATACTGAGAAGTGCCTGGAGTGTGTGCATTTGGAGGCTGAGACTTCTGGCAATAAGTAGCATTTAGCTCACTTTGTGGTTATTTGTGTTGGGTATGAGGTTTGGTTTGTCCTGAGTGACCGGTGTTCCACACCTGAAGTCAACACCTCATTGGTCCGATCTGACCATAAGCTAATTACCCTACATATTCACATGCTGCCCCCACCCCTATTAAGGAAACCATGGTAAAAAAATTCTCCAAAGCCAACTTCATGCTTCTTAAGACAGAAGTGGTGAACTTCATGACACCCATGCAGATGGACAATACAGTTACATCTACTGAATCCTACACAGTTGCACTTTATAAGCACTTACATGAGTGCATGGATCATGCTATCCCAAACAGAACCAAGATGCTATCCTCCAAAAAAGGAAGCCAATCTGAGAACCAAGACGCTGTCCTCCAAAAAAGGAAGCCAATCTGGTGGTCCCCTGCCATAAACAAACTGTACAACAGAAGGAAGAAACTGCTGCAAAAGAGAGTAAAATCCCATGAGTGTAGGAGCTGCCTGGTCAGCCTCAGTAAGAAGCTGCAATCCATGATAAAATCCTCCAAAGCTAGTTACAAAAACAAAATTGCCACTGATTATAAAGACAACCACAAAGCATTCTATAGCTATGTCAGTAATCTCAATGGCAACACTCAGATCTGACCTGAGTTACAGCACAATGGCACTAATTATACAGACTCAACTGATATTGCCAACATCCTGGCAGACAGGTTCAGTGCTAACTTTACCCCCCTCTCACCCATTAAAGAGCCCATCTCTACACTGGAAGAATGCAAAGTTCCTGTAATCACGGCTGCAGAGGTAAAACCCACACTCTCCAAAGCCAGGAACACAGCATCTCCATGGAACCAGACAACATCCCAGACTGCGTTCTACATGAACTACAGAATGAACTGGCACCCCACCTAAGTACCATAGCCAATCATAGCCTCACCTCTGGCTTTGTGCCTGCTGAATGGCGCACAGCGATGGTTATCACACTCCAAAAGGGGGGAGCTACCACGGACCCCAGGAACTACCGCCCCGGTAGCCTGATGAGCCTGGTCTGCAAGGCCATGGAACGTATCATCATGGAACTTATAAACAAAGACATTGGTAATCTCCAAACTCTGGACCCCACCCTGTTCGGGTTTGTAAAAGGCAGCTCATGTCTCCTAAACCTGATAGACTTCTTTGAAGCAGTCACCAAAGCCGTAGACAAGGGTAAGGTGATTCACACAGCCTATCTAGATCTTGCCAAGGCTTTCGACACCATCCCCCACTCTGGAATTATAGATAAACTCACTGAACTAGGTATAAATCCCTATGTCACAAGATGGGTTGCCAACTGGCTCACTGACCGAACCTACACTGTGAAAGTAGCAGACTCCAAATCCAACTTCAGACCAGTGACAAGTGGAGTACCACAGGGTTCAGTCCTGGGTCCTCTCCTGTTTGGTATCTATTTCTCTGAAGTACAGGCTAACACAGAAGGTCTTTGGCTAATGAAGTTCGCAGATGACTGCAAACTAGGAGCCATAATCGAAACTCCTAACGATGTGGACATCATACAAAAGGGCCTCACTGAGACAGATGCCTGGTGTCAAAGCCATGGCCTCCAGCTCAATGCCAAAAAGTGCATTGTCATCCCCTTTGATAAAAACTCTGTACCCATGAACTACAACATAGATGGTAGTATACTTAACATCAAAAGTGTGATAAGAGACCTTGGGACACAGGTGGACAGTAGTCTCTCCTTTGATAATCACATCACCACAGTAGTCAGGAAATCCTTCTACATGGCACACCTCATCACCAAAGGGTTCTCATCCAGGAAAAAAGAGGTCATTGTTCCCCTCTACTCGTCACTCATTAGACCCATTATAGAGTATGTTAGAAAAATATGCATTAGTAATATGCGCAAGGTTTAAAAGGGTTAATACATTTATTCTGTTCACACTGCATGAATCTGCACAGCTATTAGAAACTTAACAGGGAGCATTTGATTTCTGCTAAGGTCATGAAAATAATAAGAAGTGTTTCATTTCTACTAGTGTCATGAGACTTAACAAAGAGTTATTGATTTTCTGCTTATGCCATGAGAAAGTACACAGCTGTTAGAAGCTTTGATAAGGAACACAATGGATGCTTGAAATTATAAACCGTAGTCAGCATTACTTGTACCTAAGCTAGAAATGTACCTTGAATCTAGGCAAAATATAACACATATATTAGAACTGCACAATTGAAGAATTGAAAGTTTGTGGTGGGCTAAAATAAGCCCCAAGGCCAGGTTGTTTTTCTCAGATGTTTTGTAAATCAGCAGTTATTCTCAATTAGTCAGCAATTAGTCTAGTAACATTTTCAGTAGAACAATACAGAAAGCTGTGTCTAACTATGTCAGCAATAGAAGTAACATTTCTGTGACATGGAAAGAACTGTATAAAAATGCCATACTAATTATTAATGTTCAGACAAACCATTCTGCCAGCATGCTTTGTCTCCTTGCTGCAAGTTAATAAAGGGTGCCTTGCTTGAACCTTACGTGAATTGGTCTTTGAAGTTTTTTCCTTTGACAGAGTACAACACCTCTTTTGGTATGTACCTCACAAGACATTTACAACAACTGGAAAGGCCGCAGAAATACCTCACAAAGAGAATTACCGGCCTCAAACAGATGTCCTACACAGACTGTCTCAAAAAAATCCAGCTTTACTCCGTCGCATATCGCCTACTCAGAGGTGATCTCTGCCTAACAAACAAAGCTATGTCAAACCCAGAGCTGTTGGACATGCTCCACTTAAGGAAATCCCAATCCATCTGAGCTACATGCTCTAGGGACCACAATAAACAGAACATGCCGGAGGGATAGATTTCTGTCCCAGAGACTGCCCATACTCCAGAATAAACTACCTATATATATCAAACAAAGCTCCTCATTTGCAATCTTCAAGAAAACTTGTGATGATTGGATGGGAAATAGGAAATTCACCCCAGGGATCACCTCTGTGGCTCTGCTCAACAGTGGCACAGGAAAATAATTTTCTTGGGTGGCAAAAGCCAGGGTACCTTTTTAGGCTGGGCTTGTATAGTTCCCAGGGCTGATAGCCTTGCACCTACCTATGAACCTTTGAGCCTTGCCTAAAAAAAGGTAATATGGGGACAGCAAGAGCCTTGGCCAGTATTCAGAAGCATAGGGCATAGGGGTGGCAGGTGCAAACCATCTCTAGCAAAGCATGTCGATCATGTCATCCCAGGCAGACAGAGACTGGATACCCTTTGAATGACACCAGAAGCTCAGCCAGTTGTTGAAGTTTATCATCTTTCTGTTATATTGCAGTGTCATGTAGGTGAAGGTAAGATGCTACTCAAGGTCAGGGTCATGCCAGCCTGGGCTACATGATCATACAGCTACTATATATCTCTTGCCATGTTGTCCTGGGAGGTATGTCTCAGATCATTCACACTGAGATGTACAAAGACCGCGTCATATATGTACCTGTTCTGGAGTGATCTAAGTGCTTGTGTTATGTGGCGGATCATAGCACCTGACAGACAACTGACAGTAACTTTCCCCTTATCCAGCCTAGTGAGTGGAACATCTGTGTGCTTGACTATGGAGTCAGCTATTACTAGTGTGTTGGGTATGTTGTTTTGTTGTGAGGCACACTGCTTTGGTGTATTATGTGTTTTTTGGCATGTGCTTGGAGGTGCATGTTGCTTGCTTGTCTGCTTAGGAGGACACTCACTCTTTTTCAGATTAATATTTGTATTCTCTGAGTATGGTAATGTGTATTCATGTGTGTGTTTTGCTGGTGCTTATATTGTGGGTCTATGTGATACTGTTGGTGTTGTGCTTGCATGACCCTACTCCTCTTGACTGTATTGTTCACTATTGGGTTGACAGAGCTTAGCCTCTGGTTTGACCCTGTATGGGCCAGCATGTGGTGCATCAATACATATATGATATGGTCGTGGCCTATGCATACAATACACACACAATACACCTAGTATGATAAGCCTGCTGAGGTTAGCAAATGTGAAAAAAAACTTTGGGCAAACTGTCAGCGAGTAATGTCTGTATTGCACCCTGTAACTCCATATTGCTTGCTGAAGTGTAAAGAAGTACTTAGTTTGGATTAAGAACCCTGCACTTGCCAACTGTGTGTGTGTGTGTGTGTGTGTGTGTGTGTGTGTGTGTGTGTGTGTGTGTGTGTGTGTGTGTGTGTGTGTGTGTGTGTCTCCCTGGGGAGAGAGCAACCTTTTTGGAGATTACTCACACCCCTTAAAAGTGATATACTCATCTTTGTCAAGTTTGATGATGTCAGCATCCTACAAATACACCTGTGGGAAGGTGAAATCCCAGTAATGTGTATAGCGCATCATATAAATGTGTACTGCTGTAGTATCATAATGTAGTTAGGTAGGGGTTTGAATCCTGCACTTGCCAACTGTGTGTGTGTGTGTGTGTGTGTGTGTGTGTGTGTGTGTCTTCCTGGGGAGGGAGCAACCTTTTTGGAGACTACTCAAACCCATTAAAAGTGATATACTCATCTTTGTCAAGTCTGGTGATGTCACCATCCTACAGATACACCTGTGGGAAGGTGAAATCCCAATAATGTATATAGTGTGTCATGTAAATGCGTACTGCTGTAGTAACATAATGTAGTTAGGTAGGAGTTTGAATCCCGCACTTGCCAACTGTGTGTGTGTTCCAGGTGTGTGAGAGTGTGTGACACTGTTGGTCAATGTGGAGTGGGTTTTGATTTTTCTAGTGTATGACATATCACAATGACAACTGTATGTGCATAACACATGTAAGGTAGCTGTGGGGCAAAGCCATATACATACATATGACCTCAATTATTTCATAGGTGGGTACTCTGCTTTCTCCATGAAAGCATCTGTTATCTTTGCCAGAGTGTGCTGGTGCTTTCCAGACCTTAGGTCACTTCTGTATGCTTGTGACAAGCTTAGCCACTGCAGTGATCCCTGGGCTATGCCTTCTGTTTCACATCCACTCATCACGGTTTCTATTGAAGAGTGTGAGTGAGGGTTTATGCTTGAGGTATATTTGAATCCTGTTCCAAAGCAAACAAAGTCTGGCAAAGATGACTAATCATTACAGGTGTGCAACAACCTCTGTGGATCTGCATGCAAACCCTTTATTGCTTATGTGCTCTACAGAGGGATTTCCAAAACCCTTTGGTAATGTGATTATCAAAGGAGAGATGACTAAACACATGGCTCTGTGTAGACATTAGTACCTGTTCCACATTTTGGAGGCTATTACCTATGTGGTACTCTGGGGATATTTTGTTTTCTAAAAGTGGATAACTATGCTTTCTTTGGCTTATAGCTTTACAACAGGTATCTGTCTCTATTATACCCTTTTGGAGGATGTGTGTGTCATCTGGAGAATAAAGTATAGCCCACAGTATGCATTTTCATCAAACGTGGGCAGACATATCCCTACTGTGTTTGCTTGTACCTAAGAAAACTATATGCCAAACAGGAGTGGTCCCAGGAATGAGTGCAGGTGAATACCACTTGTTACTGGCATAGAACTGTACATGGAGGATGCAAATGTTACTGTGTGTCCTACATCTGTGCATCAGTTGTCAATCCATCATCTAACAATTGTTTATGGTCAGTCTGTTGAGGTTATGTATAATACCAGAATGTGGGATGGGTATGAATTGCTGGTGAGCTATAGCTTGGCTGTGTGGACCACCCCTCCCTCACCTATAGCCTTGTTAACTGGCTTGAAGTCTACTAGGTGTAGGAGCCATGATCTGCTGTGCTCCATAGTCTTCCAGATAACTTTTGTCTGGCTTATAGGGTGAGAGTTTCCAGGATCTGTTGTAGTTCTATCCTTAATCAATTTATGTTAACATTAGCACTGGGTGTGACAAGGGTGGCCAGGATTAGGAATAAGTATATTAGGGGGTCAGTTCAGGTTTGAAGGTTAGTAGACCAAGCCAGATAGGCAGGATTACGTTGGGTTGTACATGTGCTGAGGAGGGATGCAGAGTATATTGTGAAATAGATGCTAAGGATGAAGCCGCCAGGTAACAGGAAAAGAGCAATGCCTAAGATGAGGTTTATGGCTGTGGTGAGAGAGGACATGCAGGTGGATGGTGTGACGGCGCAAGATGCAGA
Source organism: Protopterus annectens (assembly GCF_019279795.1). NCBI lineage: Eukaryota > Metazoa > Chordata > Ceratodontiformes > Protopteridae > Protopterus > Protopterus annectens. The sequence continues at coordinate 122,503,775 of NC_056739.1, read as the reverse complement.
GGGCAGGAAGAAATGGAAACAGATGATCTACTGTGGCGACCCCTAATGGGAGCATCCAAAAGGAGAAGAAGATGTTGTAGCTCAACCCTTGTGGACTGTGAACACCATTACCGTGCGTCATTCTACAAGTATGTAACCTGTATAGAGGCTACATCTGGACAGAGTGTTTCGATGAGTGGCGACTTCATATGTCAGCTTATGTATGACACAGCCAGGGGCACTGTCCAGTACTATTGCCACTGTGGCTTGGACTTTGGTAAAGAGATGTTTTAAATAGAGTGTCTGTGAATCATCAGGTTTTACATTTTTCAGGTCTGGAAATGTGGCCTTTGTGTAATGACAGGGTGGTGAAATCCACATTCAAATTGTCTGACAAGAAATTGGTAATGTCAGTCAGATAAGTGTACTTTGTGATCATTTACATTAACTGTGACCCGATCTGAGATTTCCCCTCTAGATTATAAACATTTAGTGTTGTCTTTGGAATCCTTGCCATTTTGTATTTTGAAGCTTGCCTTGTATGTTTAATGAGGACTTGTATTTTCCCAATGATACTGACCAGATAGGTTATCCCTTCTTGGTATGTAACTTTTTTTGGTACAACTTCACACCTTCTATTATATATTTAGTTTATGGCAGGGGTTCATGAGACTAATGCACTTTTACTGTATAAGTGAGAATTTCTTGTGTTTGTGATTGCACGGTCCATGCAACCCTGTAGGTGGACAGTGTGCATTACTAAAGGATTATGCAGCTGGGACAGTGTTAACCTTAGTAATGCAAACCAATGACAGATAGCAACAACAGCATCACCCACAGCACAGTGTCAACCCATGTCATACACACACATGCGTACTCAAGTTCCAAAATGTGTGTAGTACAATGCATACTGGCCACCAATAGAAACTATGGAGTGTTAACACTGGCCAATATAGGGCATGTCACCCTGCCCATGTGTCCAATATGCATGTACATGCAGACAGTGCACCTCTACCATGTTCACAAATGGACACCTGCAAACCTGTGTTGCACACACCCCACACTTACTGTCCACTGTATAATGCATGCTGACACAACTACACACATCAGCCAAGTGGCACATGGGCAAACAAAACACAATTGGAATAAACACTGGTGAAAACAATACAGCATCACTAATTACAGCTTTAATGCATCATGCCTGCTCAGCTACACCTTCAAGGATATCATTACACGTTACTGCTGACAACATGCTACACATCCAACCATTGCTATACTTTATTAAAGTCACCCTGTGCATCAGCACCATGTAAGCCTGTTCCTGCATCAATGTTACAGATGACAGGAGGTGGCACATGTTTCATCATATGCACAGGGTGTGTTGTTGATTTGCCAGAGGCCTACACTGAGCCATGCAATTGACGTCTGTGTGTGTGTGAGGGCCATGAGTACTGTTATGAGCCAATGTAGATGTCATGTGTGCAGGTATGTGTTTATCCTAGGGTTCTGGTTTATGTGTGTGTCTGCACGCACACAGTTCCACCATGTGGCTGCCATATACAGGGATTTGTGAGACAGCTACAGACTGTACCTGGCAGGCTTTACAGATCACCATCTCTGGCCAATTATACGGAACCTGTGCCTGGCAGGGGTGCTGTAGACAGTATCATGTACTAATCCAGATTGGGTACTATCCGAAGAGGTTGACAAATGTCTCAACCATCCTGCACTGTCCTGACACATGGACATGACATTGTGGAGGACATCCAATGTCTCACCCCAATGTCTATCAATGACCTTAGTGTAGTTACATATGGCACCTGCTAGGTCATGGATATTGTCATTTACAGAGATGTAATGAGTCCTCTGTGCCCTTAGCCCCTTTCTGGTGTACCGCTCCATTCATGTCTGTGCCTTCATGACAGCCCAGAACATGCGTGTGGTAGAAAGAGGTGTGGCACATCTGCCAGGGGCATGATGACCAGCAGTGCTCTGATGAGAACCCCTGGGCATCTGCCTATGTGATACAGTTCCAGACATATGGCTATGGCTGATGTGTCCTGATACATGTGCCATAGATACCACACTGTCCTGGCCAGTGCCAACCATACACTGTCCCTCAGCTAAGGGCGATGGTGATGATGGATGTACAGGCAGTATGACTGTGTGCATGGATGGGGTGGAGACTTGTGTACTGTCAATTGGTGGCCCAGCAACAGACCCTGACAAACCTGCCTGTGCCTCAACACACCTATCCTCATGATCACTGTCTGTCTCAGTGACATCAGGTTCCCTGCTGTACTGAACCAGCCCCACCTCACCACCTGTGAGAGGAAAACAGGAAACACACTTTAAGACCTGAACATGACTTCAGACCACATGCACACACACAGAAAACTACACTCCTCCCAAAAGTAGACACACAACACCAGCAATCAAAGAACATACACAATAGCAGGTGATGGTGGGGTACAGTATTACAAGCAAAACAGTCATATCACACATGTCAGCATGCAGGACATGTGTTGCTCAACAACATGCAGTGCAAGTGTAGTCAGTCCTTGTTACTAACAGTATACATGGTTTGGTGCATGTGTTTTGTTATTGGGTGATGGTCCTCCCCCTGGAACACAATGCATACATGGACACAACATTGATGTGCAGGTATTCATAACCCTGTGATGTACTGTGCACCATAACTCACAGGTGTACATACCATTGCTTAATGTGTAACTGTGTGTCAGATAGGTATCCAATGCTGATTGCAGCCTCTGTATCTTTAGCAAATAATTGTGGACACATTTTTAGCACAAGCATGATGAGTATTCACACATCATCATCAGTGGTGCATGGATAATTGATGGAATACCATTCGGCCACATACCCAATGTACGGCAGTTATGGTGAGTGTAGATCATATGGTGGACCTTCCAGTCTAATCCATGACATGGCATGCTAAAACACAACTGCATATTTAAACACTACACATACCCAATATGTGTCATATGACATAGCCACTCAATAGCATCACAAGACATATATGTGTCAGTTGTGCAAATGGTGATTGGTATGCATACTGTTTAGAGGTGCATATGTGTGCACACACATCATTATGGTGTGTAGCAATGACAGCTATATGTAGTACTGTGGTTACAATAACTGGATGGGGTATAGTACCATTGGCCATCATCATGAAGCATCAGGTGGTCACTCAAGGCTACAAATGTTTCACAAACCAGCACAAATCATGCTGTGCCAGAACTGTACTACCTTGGCTTAATTCACCATTTCACAACCAGTTGTTACGTGAGTTTGTAAGGAGGCCAATAAGGAGCATTCCCTGATATTAATGTGTAGTGTGTTGCAGAGTGTTTAAATGCCCCAGGATAGGCCTCCACCCCTCAGGTATATTATGTGTAATGTGTGGATGAGATTTTGGATACTGGAGTGTGTCTTTACAGAGGGTTTGGGAATCCTTTATGTGCTACATGTTAAAATGCTCTGTGTATGACATAGATGTGTATGTTTTGTGCATGTTGAATATCAACTGTGCCTATCCAATGGTCACTACAGTCTAGTCACATTTGTTTGAGATGGTCTGGGTATTGCATATTTTTGAGGCAGCTAATCACATTAGTGAGATGTGCGTGCTCTTACACCAAACATGCACAATGGGTAGGTGTGTTACATGTGTACATGGCCTACACCTTAACTATGACATGCACTTTTTATTTACAATAATAAATGTAGAGCACACTCACCAGCATCTGTCCGCTGCCTTGATGTCACCCCAGAGGTACCTACATAGAGATGAGACAGTTTGTCAGTGGCCACAACTGTGGCATTGCTACTGTGTGTTTGCAGTCTTACAGTACAACAACAGTATACATTCACAGGGCTACAGATTATGTTCCAAATGATCAGTATTGCACAACAACAGGCTCCACATCTTTGAATGACACACTCCACATCTCACATATGCATGATATTCCAATACAGATAACAGTAGTCTACAGATATGCCATGTTACCTGCATGCTCCATGTGTGCTTGCTGGGTGGCTCCAACCTCTATCATGGTGTATGTCTGCTGCTGCTGTTGTTGTTGGGCAGGTGCCACTAGGCTCATGAGCAGCTCCTCCACTCTGGTAAAGGGGGGATGGATATTAACACCACCCCCTGTTGCAAGCTGTTCTCTACGCACATCAGTGGCACACTGATGGACATGTCTGAGAAGATCACTGCAGTGGTGGCGTACCTGCTCATGTGTGCGGTTATGCAGGCCTACCTTATTGACCCTGCGGACAAGATCTTGCCACATTGCAGTACGCTCCTGCTGGTCCTGGCTGGTTCGTGAAAACATTAGACAGTAGTGCTGAATCATACTGCTAGTGATATCATCTTCAGCACTACTGTAACTCAGGTTCCTGTGGTGGGCCATGATCCCTGGAAGACATAAATACAAAAATATGTCTGAGCAAGTCATATGGCACATTTAACATTATACAGTACAGATATCACTGAACTGCCATATATAGCAACCTATAAGCTAACCGAGAGTGAAACACTGTAACTGCCAATTATCACTGCTCACCCCACAACTGCTTGAAAGTGCCTTGCTCACTCTCTATCTAATGAACCATGTTCTGCACAGCAACAAAATAAAATCACTATATAAGACTATACAAGAGTACCTGGCACACTGTATGCAACACGATGCACCACCTAGCCACAGCAGATATACATCGGCCTGATGTGTAAAGAAATATATCATCCATCACAATCAGTGTAATGTCCAGTAAATGTATTACTATTATACCACACAACTTGTTAATGCCAAACCCGTGTGCACAATTGGGAATATAGGTCACATATTGCTGTAGTACACTATGAATGTTGCTTGATATGCAGTTATATGTATTACCACACATATGTCAAAGGACATGTTACAGACATACCCACACACACATCAAACATAATTACAGGACACAAACGTATGACAACCCAGATAAGCTTTCAGTGTGTACTATACAGTACTGTGTGTTAGTACTTACACAACCTTCATCTTGAGAAATGTAATCTGTGATGAATACAGGGACCACAAAAAACAGTGGATGCAGGCAATGTGGACATACACCATACATTGCTGTACAGGCTAAATCTTCAACTATTACTACAGTACACAGGATTTGCATTCAACATCGGTACAAATCAATAATCATAGATGTTGTGCTTTAGCCTCCAATGACACACCCTAGTTAAAACCAAGGGACTTAATCACACTGTATGCAATAGCACTTGTTCTGCCTAGCAACAGAATACACAGCTTTTGCTAGGATCAAATCAAGAACCCATAATACCATAACATAAACAGTTTCCCACTAAGCTGTCCCACAGGTACATATCTTTGATGTATTCACAAACATATTGACCATCACAGTCAACAGTACAACAAGTAGATGTAGGTGTGTATGAGTATATATAAATCTATCTATCTATATATATATATATATATATATATATATATATATATATATATATATACACATCCATTTGTCTATATATATATATATATATATATATATATATATATATATATATATATATATATATACATCCATTTGTCTATATATATATATATGTATATGGGTCTACTTCTAAAGACCGAACCAACGATTCCCCGACACAGAAATCACCGACGCCAGAAAACCGACAACACACAAACCCGACAACGCGAAACACCGAACACCATAACACCGACACACTGCGTAAACAACACAGTACACTACAACACATATCCACTAGCCCTAACCCAAACCCTAACCCTAAGGTCCGACACTACCGCACACTCTCCCTACCTGCACCCTAACCCTAACTCACTTACACACCCAACCCCAAGCTCCGACACTACCGCACTCTCCCTACCTGCACCCTAACCCTAACTCACTTACACACCGAACCCCAAGCTCCGACACTACCACACACTCTCCCTACCTGCACCCTAACCTAACTCACTTACACCAACCCCAAGCTCCGACACTACCGCACTCACCTATCACACACCCTAACCCTACATCCCTGAGTATTGCACACTTACCTGTCCGCTCCCTACTCCTAAATCCCTTACTATCGCATACTTACCAGGTCGCGCTTACACATTCCCCTTGTCGGTCTTCCGTCTGTCGGGATTCGAGCGTGTCGGTCAACTGCGTTGTCGGTCGTTTTGTGTCGGTGATTTCACTGTCGGCGAATCGGCGTTTCGGTCATTAGAAGTAGACCCGTACATATATATATTATATATATATATATATATATATATATATATATGTAGGCACATATACATTTCACCTTTGATATTGAGAATATCAATTGTGCAAAGGATGTAAGGTGTACAGTAATTTAATAAAATCACACAGTCTTGGGATAAATGCATTGAAGGTGTTCACAGCCCAGGTAGCTTTAGCAGGCCATACTGGCTTCAACATTGCAAACTGAACAAACCACCCACAGTGTTTAACCACCACATGTCATATACCAGCACTGTATGCTGTCTTGTTTGTCACACACTAAAACCTACATACAAATATGCGCATACTAACCTTCATCAACATATATATATCTCCCCTCTTCGCAAACCGTTGCAATATGTCCCCTGCTCTATGCACATATACAGATGTGAATATATATGACACATATATATTTCTCTGTATGTGTGTGGCATACACACACATGGTCCACACTGTTGTAAGTCCCTGGACCTCATAGCTGAACTGTTGGGCCTTGCTGCAACACAAACAGGTGTCACATATGAACACAGACTAACATTAGGGGGGGTATATATGGTGACAGATGCTAGATAAGCATACTAGACTGCTACAGCAGTTGCCAATGCTAAGCTACACTTTAATATGACTATCATGCATGTGTTGTTCTGTCACACCCATGTTTATATAACGTCAGTGCTAATCCCCCCAACAGCCATTGGCCACACTACTGTACAGAACACAGATAACATGGATCAGATCTTTGACATTTAATGCTGAGCTACACATTTCACAGTTATGTCCCACTGCCCACAGGTACACACAGTATTGTCCATAGCAGTAGTTAAGCAGAACATCTGTGCATAATGAAGTACTGCTGCCACATATGAATGTTTCACATTATGTAGACTATTCTTCAATAACATGTACTACATGCCAGTAAATACATATGTGTCACATACCTTTCATAGTTTCATAGTTTGGTACTAGGCTATCTGCCCAGGGGCATTTATAAGCCTAGCCATAGTGATGTGTCTTTCGCCACCCCATGTAATGGTACAAAGGTGTACAGAATAGATTTAGAATACTGTGCCTCTGTCTAGTAGTGACACAGTGAAAACCCCCTTACATAATAGAATTAGTTTACTGTGCCTCTGGCTAGTAGTGACACACACCCTGGGGTAAACCTACGATCTCCCATCCACTCGTCAAGATTTCTCTTGAAGAGAGTCAGTGAGGGGCTCTGCCTAACATGAACTGGGATTCTGTTCCAGAGTATGGGAAGCCTCTGAGTTATGAATCTGTCCCTCCAGCATGTCCTATTCATATTTGTGCTGAGGTTCAAATCTTTAGCTCTCGTGGTTCTGATGGATTTGGATTTTTTGAGGTGGAGCATGTCCATCAATTCCTGATTGGACATGGCCTTGTACATCAGGCACAGATCACCTCTGAGTAGGCGGTATGCTACTGAATAGAGTTGGAGTTTCTTTAGTCTGGCAGCATATGACATATGTTGGAGACCCTTGATCCTCTTGGTGAGGTACTTTTGGGGTCTCTCTAGCTGTTGCAAGTACCGAGTGAGGTACATACCAAATGGGGCATTGTACTCAAACATGGGCCTGATAAGGGAGGAGTACAGGGGCACAATGACCTCCTTTGATCTGGATGTGAATCCCTTCATGATAAGGTGGGCAAGGTAGAAAGTCTTTCTAACCACTTTGGCAATGTGGGTGTCAAATGAGAGGTCACTATCGACTTGGGTCCCCAGGTCTCTGATTACTTTTTCCGTACTCAATGGGTTACCGCCTATGTGATAATTTGTGGGCACTTTGTTTTTCCCAAAGGGGATGACTATACATTTTTTGGCATTTAGTTTAAGGCCATGACTCCGGCACCAGTTGTCCGTTTCAGTGAGGCCTTTCTGTAGGATGTATGTGTCAGCTGGTGTATTGACTATGGCGCCTAGTTTGCAGTCATCTGCGAACTTTGTCAGCCAGAACCCTCCCATGTTTGCATCCACATCTGAGAAATAAATGCCGAACAAGAGGGGTCCCAGGACAGAGCCCTGTGGGACACCACTTGTCACTGGCATTGAGTCTGACATGGCTCCAGCAATTTTGACTTTATGGGTTCTATCCTTTAGCCAGTTTGCCACCCATCTTGTGACATATGGATTTACATTTAAGCTGTTGAGCTTGTCTATGATGCCAGAGTGGCGTATTGTGTCGAAAGCTTTAGCCAAGTCCAGGTAAGCTGTATGGACTGCTTTGCCCTCGTCAATGGCTCTAGTGACTGTTTCGAAAAAGTCAACCAGGTTTAAAAGGCAGGATCTGCCTTTTACAAAGCCGAACTGGGTGGGATCAAGTGTCTGTAAGTCCCCAATGTCTCTGTTTATTAGTTCCATAATGATTCTTTCCATAGCTTTGCAGACCAGGCTGGTTAAGCTTATGGGGCGGTAGTTACCAGGGTCAGTAGAGGTGCCTCCTTTGTGGAGTGGGACTACTGTTGCTGTACGCCAGTTTTCAGGTACATATCCTGTAGTAAGGCTAAGGTTAAATAGCATTTTTATGTGCGGGTTTAGCTCCTCTTGGAGTTCACGTAGCACGCAACCCAGGATACCGTCACATCCCATTGATGCTGTGTTTTTAGCTTTGCTGAGGGCGGTTCTCACCTGGACATTTGAGATGGCAGGGAGGTTACATTCAACTGGGATAAGTATTTCTTCTTTTGGGGGTGAGGGAGGGGAGAAATTTGCACTGAACCTGTCTGCCAGAATATTGGCAATATCTGTGGGTTCAGTGTATTTTTTGTCATTGTAAACTAACTCTGAACATATCTGAGGGTTTCCGCCCAGGTTTCTAACATAGCTGAAGAAGGCCTTGTGGTTATCTTTAGTGTCCATAGCGATTTTTCTCTCAAAGTTGGCCTTGGATGTTTTTATGAGAGAACGTAGCTTTCTACTAGTGCTGATCAGAGATGCCTTCTCTTTATGGGATTTTGCTCTGACGTGCAGTAGCTTCCTTCTTTTGTTATACAATTTGTTTATGGCTGGGGTCCACCAGACAGGACGCCTACCCTTGGTGGAGAGGGTCTTGGTTTTATTTGGGATTTCATGAACCATGCATTCTTGGAGATGTCCGTAGAAAGCATCTGTGAAGGATTCTGCATTGTGGGATGTAGTTTCCACTGTCCCAGTGGGCTTAAAGGATACCATCTCAGTTTTAAGAAGTGTAAAGTCAGCTTTTGAGAAGTTTTTCACTGTAGTCTTTTGTGTTGGGGGTGGAGGTGGGATATGTATATCCAGGGTGATTTGTTTATGGTCAGATCTCACTAGTGAAGGGTATACTTCCGGTGTGGAGCACTTTGTCCCCATGTTTGTGATGATCAGGTCTAGTATATTATCTCCCCTTGTGGGAGAGGTGACTAGCTGTTCCATTGCGTTTGAATTTATGAATTCCATGAACCTTTGGGCTAGAATAATGCACCCAGTCTATGTTAGGGTAGTTGAAGTCTCCCAATATGATGGTGTTTGGTGAGACATTCATGTCCTCCAATGTCTTCAGGAAGGCTGAGTGGGGTTCCTGAGATTGGGAGTATGGTCTGTAACATGCTACCAGTTGTATAGCAGTTTTGCCTACGGTTAGTTGCACCTGGATGGTCTCTGATGCTTCATGTGTTGCCACTAACCTGGAGGTGTGGGTGTCCTTGATGAATATGGACACTCCCCCTCCCTTTTTGGTTTGGCCCGAGTTTTGGGGCCGAAAAGCATGATACGAGGTATAGCCTGGTAGCACTGGGGTGCTCTCAGGAGCCTTGAACCAGGTTTCAGTTACTGCACAGACATTGATGTCCTCCATACTGAGGAGTGCTTCGAGAGCCTGCATCTTGAGATTTAGACTTCTGGCGTTGAGCAGCATTACCCTTAATTTTTTTCCATTTTTGTTTTCTAAGGAGGTGGGTTTGTCTTTTGAGCCTTGCCTAAAAAAGGCACTATGGGGGAGGCAAGAGCCTTAGCCAATATCCGGATGCCCAGTGGTGACAGATGCAAGCCGTCCCTTGCGAAGCAGCATGGCTTGTCCAGCATGTCATCCCAAGCAGACAGACAGTGGATCCCTCTAGAATGACACCAGTATTTGAGCGAATTATTAAAGCCGGTCATCTTGTCTTTGTATTGTGGCATCATTCTTGGTGAGGGCAAGATGCTGCTCAGGGTCAGGGTCATACCAGCCTGGGCTACATAATCAGAGAGCTCCTCTATGTCTCTTTTCATGTAGTCCAGGGAGGTACATCTCAGGTCATTCACGCTGGCATGGACAATGACGGAGTCATATTTGTACTTGCTTTGGAGTGACCTGAGTGCGTGTGTTATGTGGCGGATCCTAGCTCCCGATAAGCAGCTCACTGTTACCCTCTCCTTGTTCAGCCTGGTAAGTGGAATGTCAGTGTGTCTGACTATAGAGTCACCTATTACTAGTGTATCAGGCATGGTGTTTGGCCTTAAGGGCTGTGATTGTTTGACACACTGATTTATTGAAGTATGTGATGCATGTGTTATGTTTTGAGGTGGTGGATTTTTGGGTGTCTGCTTTGGGAGCCTCTGTTGTTTTGGTAAGTTTTTTGTTAGAGCCTCTGAGTATGTCTTTGTGTTTTTATGTGTTTGGTTTGCAGTTGTGGTAGGTCTATGTGGGACTGGGTTTGGTGTGTGTGTGGTTACCTTCTCCTCCTGTCTGGTCTTGCCAGTCCTGAGTTGAGAGAGTTCAGCCTCCAGTTTGGCTATATAGTTGCATCTCTCACATGTATTTGTGTTTGTTGGGAGGAGGAGAAGGTTGTCTGTGTACATAAGACAATTGTAGCATTGTCTCAAGATTCCCGGATTAACCAGCTGAACCGGAGAGGATGCCAGCAATCTACCACTCGACATGCTAGAATATTATAAGGGAGTGCTGTTCCTTTAAGGGAAGTGGGTACTCACAGGGAAGGTAGGTGGATGTAGTGCTTACTTTAGTTAGCGAGTGCTTACTTAGAAGAGAGGTTTTGAGAACAAGTGCTAGGCTTATAATAAAGCGATTAGACTAGATTATTATAAGAGTAGAGCTTTCTTAAGGGAAAATTTGAAGAGCAGACTTGGCGGAGCCAGAAAAAGTTTAACCTTGTTTAACCGGTAGCTATCGCGCACAGCATAAAGCCGTGCAAATGCGGATTTTAAACAGGGAACTTCAAAAGAGCTAGAAATGGTCCAAAACAACCAATTACTACAAGCTCTTGTGCTGAGGTCACTCCTTCAGGGACAGATAGGCTGCTCAAGGCTCCCCACTCCCACTGGTGAGCAAAGAAACTTCCTTCTATCCAAATAAGGCAATGGACACCACAGGAACTACACCACAGCCCAGAATACAGCAAAGCCTGTATACTGGTCTAAACTAGTCGAGGAGAGGCGGGAAAACAAGGATATTTTTTTTTTGTTTTGTTTTTGAGATAGAAAGCACACAGAAATGCAGGAAACAGTAATAAATCAGTTACACAGGCTAGCACACTTTAGTGGGCAGCCTCAACAGTTAAATTAACAAACAAACAAACAACTTTCGACCAATTTTCGCCTAAATGAAACTTTAAGTGCAGATAATATATAATGCAACAAACAGTTAAAAAAACAGTTTAAGCTTGTTCAAGGTAAGCAAGAGAAGGTATTTCAGGTAAAAAACAGCAAAAAATACTTAAATCAGGAAAGTAGTCGCTTTTCTCAGTTCTCTGCTGCTAGGACCACTCTGCAGGACCACAAGGAGCTGTTGCTGAGTAGTATCCTTTGTATAATTTGGTAATATTTATTTTTCCTTTTCTCTCTCTCTGTCAGTCTCTGCAATAGAGTGATTGAGTTTGTTGGCAGAGATTGCAGCCTGCTTTTCTTGGAATTTGCACATGAGCATGTGATGGCCTCTGCACCAATTAGTGCCCACCATTTGCTAATTGCATGCAGCCTGCTGTATAGTAATTGCAGTAATCACTGTCATAGCAACCCAGTACTATAAATTGCTGACTCATGTAGGGGTGGCCCTTTCAGCTTTCCAAGATGGAGATCATCCTTGTTTGGTGTGGACATCATTGTTTAAGACAGAAGGTTGGTATAGTTCTTATATCAGAAGCCAGGGGTTGTAGCCAGAGATTTACATTTTGTACTCAGACCTAATGTTGCTGCTTCCAGTACCCACTTGTCAGTGAAGAAATGTACTCACCCCTCAAAATGCTACCCCAAGATACATGGAAAGATGTACTTTCTTTTTCAACTGTTACAATTAACTGCCATACAAAGCTAGTTATAGAGATGTATTCCTTTGGCACAAGAATTGTTTGTGAACTGCTATACTGTGAATATTCATTTACTCAGTTCTAAGCAGTTTGTGCTTTTTTAGTGTTGACATTAGCACAAGCTGCTCAGAAAAACTGGACACGTTTCAGTACTGTGAGTATACTTACCTACATCCTTGGTAGACCCTGCACACACAGGTATATTCTACATTTGGGTAGGGGTGCAGAAGTACAGAGAGCGTAAGTAGTATTGTGTGGATTTTATCTTGCTGGACTTACAGGGTTGCTGTGTACATGTTAGTTTATCAAGGCATGTAGTCTGTCTGTATAACTCCCAACTGTGGACCTATCCATGATAGCCAGAGAATAGCCTAATATGTTTTATCTGTGCACTACACAGGTCTTTTCAGCAATAGAGCAATGGCATTCTTACAGTTGGTTGCTACCAGTACATGGCTACATCCATTTGTATTTCAGTGTTGTATTCCTACATAAGGGTATGCTTCCAAAACTCCTTCCAAAGCTATTTGCACAGTGGGTAACAGCAGAATGGCTAATATGCCTCTGTGTTTCTGCCTCTGCCAGACCTCTCAACCAATCAGGTACATATTTGAACAGAATCAGGGAAATGTCAAGAAAAAGTCAGGGACAATCACAGACACCTTTAAAATATTAGTGCCATTAAGTTGAAACATTGAGAGAATCAGAGCATATGAATTAATACACCTTTTCTGAAGTAAAAGAAGTGTCTAACTCTTAATTATTGTCATTATTCATTAAGTGTAATTCACCACCTTTCTTCCCAAAGTCAGTAGTTTTAGGAGAGATTCAGAGGGACAGAGCTAAAATTTGTGTCAAAATCAGGGACATCCCTGAAAATTAGGGACAGTTGAGAGGTATGGCCTCTACCCTAAACAGATATGCCAGTGTTTGTCCTGCTGTGATACTGTGTGGGGTTGTAAAGTGATGGTGTAACATTATTTCCTGCTTGAATGACTGCTTCTCTTTGGCGGTGTTGTGCACTTTGTGTTTTCAGGTAAACCCGCTAATATATGTGAAGCATAGCTTCATTAATTTAGCTTGTATTCCACTCTACCGACTGAATTTGATGTGGTGATTCTTGGGACAGGGGTAGAGTAGAATACAAGCTAAATTAATGAAGCTATGCTTCACATATATTAGCGGGTTTACCTGAAAACACAAAGTGCACAACACCGCCAAAGAGAACACTGACACAGGAAGATCGACAACAGAGAAGACCGAAAGTTGAGAATCCCGATGGTGAGAACTCCGACATGTTAAGGGCTACAAGAATCCATTATTGCAGCAGCATGTTCCAGAATAGGACAACGTGTTCTACACATTGACAGGAAGACGTATTATGCAGGAGACTGGGCAAGTTTTACTTTCTCTGGTTTACTGTCGTGGATTGAAGAATGCAAGAAATCAATTTGAATTGGCGCCAAAATGGATTTAAATAGTGTGTTTATAATTGTTTAATTGATTCTGAAGAAGTCCACATGATGGTAGATGAAAGCGCTTAATTCTTTTCTGAGTTACCCTCTGGTTCTGATTGTTGGTGAGCTGTAGTCTAATAAAGGACGTATTATTGCTTCTGCTGACTGTTCTTTCTGGACTTGTTGGATATTGTGTTGCCTTGACGTTCCTTGAATCATTATCTAACCACTACGCTATCGCTATGTTGCTTAATTTGAATATATTTTTCTTATTATCCTCTTCTGGTGTCTAAGCTGCTAACTGTAGCTAAGCAGTGGGCAAACCTGCGCAACTACGGGCAGCTATATTGGAAGAAAAAAAAATCTTTTTATTTTTAATTTTGTAAGTTTAACATATGGGGGAGTTTAGTGTTACATTGTACACATGTGAACGGACTCGCTCATGTAACTGGAAGTTGCAGCATTTCTTCATTGCAGGGGCATGGATTTTTGGACTGCTCGGCAGTCCGACACGCCCCCTACACTCGTCCACGCTCCGTGTAAGCTTTAGAGTTGAGGCAGCGCACCCTCATTAATATGCATGGCGCGCTGCCATCATACTCTTACACTGGCACTTCCATGTAAGACTAATCTAGTCTTACACGGAAGATTAGTAAATCCGGGGGTAGGTCTGCTTGTGTATATATTCATGTGTTACTGTGCATCACATGTCTACATTATTATTACTGTACAGCTTTTCAAATTTTGCTGTGCTTCCATAAATGCACATTTGAATCTCTCCTGCTAAACCTGTTAATCTAACCGCAGTGTAAAAATGTTTCAGTGGAAAAGCTTTGCTACAGAGTTTAGCTGTCGAACATGCATGCATTCATGACGTGAGGATCACCTTCATGCGTAATATCCACCACCTGCCTCCTTTATGCTGAGTAATATGATGCTTCTGTTTATTTTCCCTGCAGGAGAGTCAACGGTTTTCATGTACTTTATGACTCAATGGTCCTCTGTGGTGTGAAAGATATTTCGTAGTCTTGTCAGTCATCAGTAAGTGCCGCGTGTTGCTTGAAAGATGACTGCACCACTGGATAAATTGTATTATTTTCATACCGACTTCTTAGTAATGTCTGTTAATTAAGGCTCATCCCCAGACATAAGATGCCGATGTCATAACCGCTGTCTCTCTTGTGATGATAAGAACTTTGGCCTACACATAGCTCTCAACCTTCCATCTCCAAAATGTCGAACACCACCACCTCTCATAATGTGGAACAAGTGGGCCAGATGAGGAGCACTTAGTAACAGCTTGCAAACAACTTCATTTAGGAAGCTCACAGGATGATTAAAATGTGATATTCTAACTTACAGAATAGTACTTTTAATGATTTAAAACATTCAGTTTTATTTATCGTGGATCTGAGTTAAAATAAAATTGCTAACATGGAATGGGTGACAGACCCTTTCAATGTGCACCTTTGAGGAACATGAACTTTCTAAGACCACAAATGAAGGACGTGCCTTGTAATGAGGTACACTGGAGAAGTGTGGGCCTGCATGCCAGAGGCACGTGAACTACACGTGGATGTACTATGTTGATAGCTCACACCTTGAGCTGCACATTTGTGAACCACATGTGGTTGCACTGTGCTGAGAGCTCACACCTTGAGCAGCATATTTTTGTTCCATCAGCTTTTCCTGGCCTTTTGGCAGTGTGACTGATGCTTTTCCTTTTGTATTGCTCTTTTAAGTGCTCTGCTAACAACCAATTTTTTTACATATAGCTCAAGCCATCCAATCTTATTTATTTTTGCCTAGAGGTACCCTCCACACGTGCACCCACACCACATTTATGACAGCCTCCCTGATGTTTGGTAGAAACCATAAATTTCAAAGGCACAATGAAGGGCCATAATTTTTCATTTTGTATCTATTACCTTCTCTCTCTCTATATTGATTGCAAGGCATATGACAAGGTTCTTGATAGAGGCATATGCCTCTGGTGCCAGGCCAAAGCATGGAACAGTACTCACACTGCAGTAGGTGCCAGGCAGAAGTGTGGATCAGTGCTATCATTGTAGCAGTTGCAAGGCTGAAGTGTGGATCAGTGCTCTCACTGCAGCAGGTGCCAGTCTGTAGTGTGGATCAGTACTCTCATTGCAGCAGGTTCCAGGCTGAAGCATGAATCAGTGCACTCACTGCAGCAGGTGCCAGGCTGAAGCGTGGATCAGTGCTCTCACTGCAGCAGGTGCCAGTCTGTAGTGTGGATCAGTACTCTCATTGCAGCAGGTTCCAGGCTGAAGCATGAATCAGTGCTCTCACTGCAGCAGGTGCCAGGCTGAAGCGTGGATCAGTGCTCTCACTGCAGCAGGTACTAGGCGGAAGTGTGGATCAGTGCTGACAGTGCAGAAGGTGCCAGGCTGAAGTGTGGATCAGTGCAACAGGTGCCAGGCTGGTGCTGTTCAGTGATCACTGCAGCAGTTGCCAGGCTGAAGCACTGATCAATGCTCACTGCAGCAGTTGCCAGGCTGACACATGGACCAGTGCTGTCACTGCAGCAGGTGCCAGGCTGAAATGTGGATCAGTGCACTCACTGCAGCAGGTGCCAGGTTGAAGTGTGGATCAGTGCTGTCACTGCAGCAGGTGCCAGGCTGAAGTGTAGATCAGTGCTCTCACTAAGGCAGGTGCCAGGCTGAAGTGTGGATCAGTGCTTACTGCAGCAGGTGCCAGGCTGAAGTGTGGATCAGTGCCCTCATTGCAACAAGTGCCAGGTTGAATCATGGGTCAGTGCTGTCAGTGCAGCAGGTACCAGGCTGAAGCGTGGATCAGTGCTGAAACTACAGCAGGTACCAGGCAGAAGCATGCATCAGTGCTGTCACTGCAGCAGGTGGCAGGCTGAAGCATGAATCAGTGTTGTCACTGCAGCAGGTGGCAGGCTGAAGTGTGAATTAGTACTGTTACTGCAGCAGGTAGCAGGCTGAAGTGTGAATCAGTACTGTTACTGCAGCAAGTGCCAGGCTTAAGCGTGGATCAGTGCTGTCACTGCAGCAAGTTGCCAGGCTGAAGCGTGGATCAATGCTGTCACTGCAGAAGGTGGCAGGCTGAAGTGTGAATCAGTGCCGTCACTGCAGCAGGTTGCAGGCTGAAGTGTGAATCAGTGCTGTCACTGCAGCAAGTGGCAGGCTGAAGTGTGACTCAGTGCTGTCACTGCAGTAAGTGCCAGGCTGAAGTGTGAATCAGTGCTGTCACTGCAGCAAGTGCCAGGCTGAAGTGTGGATCAGTGCTATCACTGCAGCAAGTGCCAGGCTGAAGTGTGGATCAGTGCTTTCATTGCAGTAGGTACCAGGCTGAAGCGTGGATCAGTGCTGTCACTGCAGCAGGTGCCAGGCTGAAATGTGGATCAGTGCACTCACTACAGCAGGTGCCAGGTTGAAGTGTGGATCAGTGCTGTCACTGCAGCAGGTGCCAGGCTGAAGTGTAGATCAGTGCTCTCACTAAGGCAGGTGCCAGGTTGAAGTGTGGATCAGTGCTGTCACTGCAGCAGGTGCCAGGCTGAAGTGTAGATCAGTGCTCTCACTAAGGCAGGTGCCAGGTTGAAGTGTGGATCAGTGCTGTCACTGCAGTAGGTACCAGGCTGAAGCGTGGATCAGTGCTGTCACTACAGCAGGTGCTAGGCTGAAGCATTGATCAGTGCTGTCACTGCAGCAGGCACCAGGCTGAAGCGTGGAACAGTGCTCACTGCACCAAGTACCAGGCTGAAGTGTGGATCAGTGCTTTTACTGCAGCAGGTTCCAGGCTGAAGTGTGGATCAGTGCTCTCACTGCAGCAGGTACCAGGCTGAAGTGCTGATCAGTGTTCACTGCAACAGGTGGCAGGATTAAGCACGGATCAGTGCTGTCACTGCAGCAGGTACCAGGCTGAAGCGTGGATTAGTGCTCTCACTGCACCAGGTTCCAGACTGAAGCACTGATCATTGCTCACTACAGTAGGTGTCAGGCCGAAGCGTGACTCACTGCTCTCACTGCTGCATCTATGGTAATTTGAAAAAAAAACTGTAGTAGGAGTTATGCTTCCTCAATTGTTCTTAATCAAGAAACATCTCATAAAACTACTAAAAAGGGTAAAAAAGGCATTGATACAGGAGGGTAGCTCCTCCTTTCTTATGTATAGTAGTTATGTAGTTGCACAGTAGTTTGAAAATGTGAAAAACTCACTATGATACACAATAGCCCTGCACAATAGAAGGGAAAGTAGTTTCAACCTACTTTACCAAAAGAAAGCCAATTAAAAAAGCTTCTTAACAAAAGTGCAATAGTGTGGGGTATTCTTTGTCACATACCTGTGTCCCAGGCTAGAGTGCCTTGTAGTCGTGCCAGGTTGCACTGTTGCTTGATGGGGCTCAAACATGACGTCTCCCTCCCCGTAATCTGTGCAATAAATTGTCTGAGCTGCAAAGCAGTGCCATGATCCTGGTGCCTGGATGTGAGAACCAGTGTTAGCAGCTGTCTCCCACCTGACCTTGACTGGACTCTTCATTGTCCAGTCTACATATGAACCGGTTCAGTGGGGTCCCAGGTGTGAGAAACCCCCCTGTAACCTGGAGACAGCATTCCATGTAGCATAGAATAAAGACGTGAAGTATGAAAGTATGATGAATGTTTGCTGTGGTAGTAATATGCCAAGTAACGATACTGTCTGGTACACAGAGGGAGTAATATGAAAAGTACTTATGCCACCATAGCTCTCAAATGCCCAGATATTCCCAGAATCCTCAGATTTTTACCTCATATTTTAGGTCTATTCCTCATAAAATTTGTGGATTTCTGGCAAATCACGAGGATGCTCTGAGGATTGAAGTCACTTAATTATGACATAGGGTCCCCACTGAGAGCATACTATTTTTTGAGTCCTCACTTAAGAATTACTATTAATTTCTTTAGTATAGTTTTTAAGATGCGGTAGTGAAGAAAAAAACATCCCGTGGGACTTCTTATGCCTGAGCGTGTATGTAATGGGAGAGGCGGCATTATATACTGTACAGCATTTTGCCCACTGCGTTGTACACACTACTATTTTCTGCTCCAGCCTTGTTCATACTACGACAGATAATATCCACATAGGAACTTTCCATTGCAAAGAGGCTGCAGAACAGCAGAAATGTATCCGAACCACCACACTGATAAAGTATCCCAAGTTTATTAAAACAGCGTGTGAGCCCTTTCAGGTTAAAAACCCTTCTTCAGAGTCTGAAGAAGGGTTTTTAACCTGAAAGCACTTACACATTGTTTTATTAAACTTACTTTATCAGCGTGGTGGTTCGGATACATTTTTGCTGTTCTGCATTTTGTTGCTTGGAATTCCAGACCTTAAGTGTGAAAGTTTCATTTTATTTATTTTTGCTTTATTATTGCAAAGAGGTTGCATTTTCTATTCCTACACTTTTCTTTCTCTCCTGTCTTTCCTAGCTTTGTATGTACAATGCTTATGTGCATATTTTCATGGACTTTCCGTCATGACATTTCTGTAATTTTTTTTTCTGCTTTAAAAGCAAGCCCCTTTCCAGAGGTACTGTACTGGCAAACCATTTTGTGTTCTAAGGTTTGCTGTGCATTGTTCCTCCCCATTAGACTCTCATTACAATTTCTTTCAGCTAGTTTCAGAAATATTACTTCAGTATCAGACGATATCATTCAGGAGACGAATGCAAATGTTGCTAGAATGTTTTAAAGTAATAACAGGAGCACATAGCCATAAATGAGCTGCATCTCTTCCTCATCACCATCTCAGAATTATCGAGAAAACATTTGCTTGTTAAACACAGTTTTGATGAGGTACCTTTAAAATTAGGTAGAACAGATGCTGGGCGTGTAGCAGCTGGGCTTGGAGCCAAAAAACACAGCTGAAGCCAAGAAAAAGTTTCATGAGAATATAAAGCACTTCAACCTCCCTGCCCTGAAACACTCCCCGGGGTGTTTGACTTTCCAAGCAAATAAGTTGGGAACAATGCAAGCTCCTATGTGGAAATGCCATTGGTTACAAGTGACCTTTCCAGAGCAGTTTACAAATGTTGGATATTAGTCAGAAGCTAACATCACTAACAAGGCTGATCATTTCACATAACCAGTCTGGTCTACATCAGCCTTCTGTCTCTTTATTTATTTTTTTTCCTTTTCGTTGTACATTTGCATCATGTCGGTGCTCAACCATCATATGGCATTCTGTTACACCCTTTTCACTTTGAGTTACTTTGTTCCATTTAGGGGGAAATTTCTTCCATTTGGCTCACCCGAGTCTAGTAAAACAACTTTGTGAACAGAAGAGGCACAACAGCAAAGCAGCAGGTAACAGTGGAAGGAACAGCTGATGGTGTGCCTCAGCTCTCTGTACCTTCCCTTCCACCCAGGAAAGTTCATTTAGATTTTAAGATGTTGCTGTAGGACCCTTCATACACGTATTCCACAACGATGTTCGTAATGGATACACCACTCTGATATATGTAGTTTTAATGTCATTTTATTTTTGGTAATTTGGCCGCTCTCCCTTTCCACAGGCACACACTTTGAAAGAATAAACTTGTTGCTGTTGAAGCCGAAGTTAATTTGTTGAAAATGCTATTTACAACAGCAATGCTGCTTGCTTTGTCCAATCAATGTGCACATTTGTTAATAATAATTACCTTTCACTGTATAATTGCCGTTTGTGGCTAGCACCTGTATGTAGCCATCCGCTTGATGACTGACATTTGTGGGCTGGTACTGTTGTCTGCACTGAAGGTGACTTTGTCACCTGCAGCTTGACCTAGAAAGGTGTTGTCGTTATAATGTCTGGATTTCATTATGGGAGACAACAGGAAACTGCATTTTGAAAAGTAGTTGAAAACATAAATATTGAGTTGATGCAGTAAACTGAAGGGGAATGTTTAAAGAAAACGGTGTCCTTAAAAGAAAACTGATGATATCTGGTTAAGAAACAATGAGCCTATCTGTGTAAGATATATATATATTTAGATATGAAAAATTAAGTGTGTACATTTACAGCCATTGGCCAGATATATTTGTATTTTAAAATTACATTAACTCACTGGCTTACCTCACCAGCTTACAATGCAAGTATAACACCTTCCCACTATCCTCTCAAAGCAGGAAGCACAAAACAATTAAATGTACACACTTAATTTTATATATATATATACATTTAATTGTTTTGTGCTTTCTGCTTTGAGAGGATAGTGGGAAGGTGTTATACTTGCATTGTAAGCTGGGTATGCTTGTAGTTAGAGTTATGTTTGGATGCTGTAGCATTTTCCTGCATATTTGTAATATTCCTGTACTTGTTGTCCCCCAGTTGGGGGGCATCTTTAAAAAGTAGCTATACTGTACAAACATGGTGAAAGGCTCAGATAGTACTTATATGTTTGTGCGACATAGAAGTAGCACAGATATGCACTAAGGCAAATATTGTGAACCTATCTCATTAGATGGAGAGTTAAAGAGATTAGACAAACATTGTAAAAAATAATCTTTGGAATCATCTGTCCAACATGGAACATACACCTTTTGATTCCTTCAGGAGAAATGTTTCTTGAAGTGTAGTCAGCAGCTGGGTTTGCAGAGGGCCGAGCTTCCCCTTCCTTTTAACGTATGTGCAGTTTCCTAAACAGTTAAAGGTCTCTCATGTGATTTACATAACTCAGACTAAGTTCTCAGTACAGCCAGTGCTCTCATTCACCTGTGCAATGACCGTCTCCTTGTATGGACTTCCTTTTTGTTCTCCTGTGTTGTAACTAAGGTCAAGGTATAGCCAGTTTGTAGGTAAACAGGAAACAAGTCTAAGATCCTTCTAAAATATTCCATTTCTGTAACACCCATACTAAGTTCACAGTATAGTCCTTTATCTCTGCCACCAATATGGAGACTGGGTTCTCTATGTATTCTTCTTATGGGTTACCTGAAGTGTTTTAAGTTAGCCCTACTCCTATTATAATTATTTGATAAACATGGAGTGGATGGTGTGCTGTTATTTTTGTAATGCTACAAGTTCTAATGTCAATGGAGTGTTACACATTTGTTGAGAAAATGTAGATGCTAGGGTTCATGAAATTATATTTGCACTCACTTCTGATACAATACTGAACCATTATAGTAAAGTATATTTTACTCATAATACACATTGCATTTGCAATGAAAGAGTTATACCTATACCTGGAATTTCTAAACAGAAGTTGAACTAATTTTTAAAACATGACTTGTATCCTTAATAAACAAAGTCATCATCAGGGCTTTGAGATAAACTTTTCTTAAATAAAATGTTAAAATGCAGAGAAAAAAATATATGGGTCCTAATAGCATTAACCCTTTTGTGATATTGCTAGGCCATTTTTTCAACAGTGAGAAAGATTTATGGAGGCAATTTCCAGCTAGGCAGCTACTGTTTGTTGGAGAGACTAGAGAATTGAGCATTGCATAGAGCACTCATCTAATATATACTGATTCACATGCACTGTCTGTAAATATAAGAGAGATTATCATCTCCATGATGCAAGTATTGCAGGTTAGTTTAGAAGTTATTCTCTTTGACATGGTGGGAGAAATATTCAGCCCCTTGTTTTAGCTGTTCCTTGTGAGTGGGAGTAGAACATTCTTCCTCTGCAGCCTTGTTCATAGTGTCAATTATTTAGTATGTAGAGAATGTTAGATAGAATCATAAACAGTCTTTTATTTTCCAGGGGCAGATAGAACAGCATATTTTGAAAACAGTGTGGACAGAAAAAAGAAAAAAAAATCTATTAACTAGTTTGATCTATTTGTAATAGAGGAAAAATGTTTATACATGTAAGTAAGCCATGCTGTACCCTGGGATCATTATGTGGTAAAATCTACTTCCATTTGAACTTCCTGTGTTAAAAATCTACTTCCATCTTTCACACA
>NC_056739.1:122468357-122478357 GCF_019279795.1 Protopterus annectens | reverse complement strand
ACTGCTTCATCAGATGTTAAAAAGAGAAAAGACCACCTCCTATATACTATTATCTGACCAATCAAATGCAAATATCATGCCACGCCTCTAAAACACATAAAGGCACAATACTATATTGTATATTCTAAATACTAACTATAATAAAATCACCTTACATAAATACAAAACATATATTACAAATATGTACAAAAACTCTCTCTCTCTTTATATATATATATATATATATATGTATATATATATATATATATATATATATATATATATATATATATATATATACACACACAGACAACTAATGTCAAAGTATGTGAAAAACTTCATCTAAACAATCTTCTTGCTTTAAGGACAGGTTTCAATGGAACCTGGCCATTCAAGCCTTTCCCCTTGTATGTTTTTTGTTTTGCTTACAAACGTAGGAAATAGTAGATGAGATACTGTGTACCTAGAGCTACTCAGTTTTAAAGACTGACTGGTTCAGAAATGGAGGTATGAGGTTTGATGGGGAAATTGTGATTGATGAGTTATCTGATCAGGTAGAAACCTTTGCAGTAGAGTTATTGGGGTTCTTGGAGGGATTGGAGTATTGTAACATGAAAAAAAAAGGAAACATAAAAAAAATAGAATTTAAAATGATCAGACTTTTCCATATTTATATAGCTGAAATCATATAAAATCCCAAACGTTGTGGGAGTTATGAAAAGAGAAACATGCCGATGCTGATCTTTGGTTACACATTGTAACATACAGCCCAAACCTTCTTTGTCTTTTTGTGGTCAGAGTGCATTTTACACCCACACTTCAGTACGTATTTTACAATATGCTTTGGAGAAGAAAGAAAAAAATGTGGTTTCATAATTCAGGAGGGGGCATGTTTCCTAGAATTAATTCTCTGTTAAGGTAAATGACTGCATGATGTTAAATTCCAGTCATGTATAATATTGTTAGATAGGCTGACACATTTTAATATTATATTTGTTTTATGTTAATAATGCTTTAATAACAGGTGACTGCACTTTAGATGGGATGTGATTGTGACAATGTGGCAGGATTATTCTTGTGAATCATTTAGGTGATGGGTAATATAAAATACAATATTGTACGAGTCATTATTTTCAATATTATTACTGAAGGAGGCAATATGGGTGAAACTTGTGTTTGGCTTCAGTCTAATAAATTGTTTTACAATTTGCTCTGCTCTGCTTTTGTATAATATGTACTGTACTGTGAAATTCAACACATCTCTTTTTGGGTTCATTTATAGATGCTGTTTTGTGTTGGGAATTTGCTGCTATGTATTAATTTACTCAAATCACAGAAGCCATTAAGGAACAGAAGACTCCCGTTTACTTCACTTTCTGAAATGGAGGAGACATTTATTGTGGGGAAGTCATGGCATATTGTGAATGGATTATCACATTTAAATGTCTGAGTTAAAGCATTCATCTGTGTCATTAGTATTGCTTTCATGAATTTCATTAGAAGTTCTGGATCTGATTGTGTTATCAGTTAAACTAACATACTAACTCTGGATACTGGGAAAGGAACAGCCATCTGTACATAAGCAGCTAACACTATATAACATCTTTAAAAATTGTTATAAAATATTGCAGAATATTTCCCAGCTTGTGAGTTGTGCCTTTGGCATTATTTTAGCAGTAATGTGGAAAGCTGCATTTTAAATGACTTGTATCACCAGAAAATGTTTAACAAATGTCTCTTTATGGAAGGACGGGACATAGCAAACAGTGAGATTTAGAGGCTGATATGTAAACTAAAGGATTATAGTAATCACTGGCTTCTCACAATTGGATGGTATTGTGTGCTGCTTTACTGCATTTAGACATTAAAGAAAAAGTAAACATGCTTTTTGGGTACACTTACAACTGAATAGCTGTGCAATAGCAAATGTAAGGTGTTGGCTTTAGGACTTTCCAGAAACTTGCATGTTCCTTCGTGCTGTCATGGCAGTCATTGCTGGTAATCATACGTTGTTAATGGCTTCCTTGTGCCTTCCTTCTGAATTTTACAAAGTTGTTTGGATATGCAAATTCAAATGTTGCTGTTTTACTGCATTCTATATTTTGACTTAATTTGCTCCTTTAACATTACCCCTTACAATCAGTACTGAAAAAAACTTCTGTTTGAGTGTTGTACTTCTTATTACAGAATATTCAAGAGTAAAACATGCACTTGATGTGTTTACTGTTTGGATTACTTCCAGAAAAGGTGCAGCTTACAAAATTTTCCAAGTCTGAAATGCAGTCACAAAGAAACATCAGAAAAGACTTTGGAAATATTTATTGCCTCACATATCACTGGCCTGCCCTCTCTCCTCCACATTGCCTGTTTCCGTTTGGAAAGACAACATCTTTCTAGACAATAGCCATATTGCTACCAAGACTGATGAGGGTTCTAGAAAAGTCCACACAGGTAGAAAAATCACTCTCTTTCAGGTATAGAAATACAGATTCCCTCAGTGTTTCTTATGGCCAGGCAGAAAACATTGCATTTTTGGGTCTATATTAGTTCACCAAAATGTCATTTCAGCGAACACCTAATCAGTGAAGCCAACTTAGCAAAAATCATTTCAGCGATTCGCTGAATTTACCAAGGTCAAGAAAATACTTGCCCTACAGCACAATGCACTGACATCTAAGCAAATTGAACCCACCCAAGTGGGGAGCTTTGCCCCCAACATCCCCCAATGTGGGGGGATTTGCCCCCCCACCACCCCCAACTGTGTATACCAACTCAGAGATTGCACTACAGTGGAGAAAAGGGCAAAGTTGTGTAGTTGGCCAACTACTTCTTTGCCCTTGGTAAATTCAGTGAATTGTTGAAATGATTGTCGCTGAACTGGTGTCACTGATTAGGTGTTCGCTGAAATGGAATTTTGGCAAACTAATATAGATCTGTATTTTTGATGTAGCAGTACAGTGCATATAACTATTGTCACTAACCAGAGAGAGGCAGGGTGTTTCTCAGTGCTGCTATGACCAGAGTAAGGGGTGTAACATCCCTCTGTACTATGATGATATGGGTTGTAGGATACCTTTCCATGTTGTTAGCTAGCAACAGAAGCCGGAGTGTCACTGAGCACAGCTAGCAGCTGTCATCAACCACGGAGATGCAGGTTTATATGTTATAGCCTGTCTCTGCCCTGGGATAGATAAGGTATCTGTATATGCTACTGAGAGCATGAACAGGTAAGTATAGCTCTGTGTTTGCAATAACCAGGGAGAGGTAGTGTGTCCTTACTGCTTGTGAGCAGGAGAAGTCACCACCCCTTGGATGTAGAGTCAGTGTGCCTCCACAACTAATGACCAGGAAGAAGCCACAGTTCCTTGGACATTGGGGGTGTGCCTGTGTTTCCTGTAACCAAGACAACCAGGATGTCCATCTCTGCTAATTATGACCAGGTACAGGCAGCATGTTGTCTATGCTGCTTGTGACTGTGGTGAGGCAGAGTGTCTTTCTCTTTTGTCTAACCAGATAGACACGACATTCCTCTGTGTTGCTAGAGAATAGAGAGAGAGAAAGAGACAGACAGCAGATAGTGCCAGTTATCTGTAAATGCCAGGAGTGCTGTATTATGCCTTGAGTACTACTAATACTCTAGTAATGATGCTTTTGGTAATACTGCTGCTTCATTATTAGAAGATAGTGCCAGTCTTGTGTAAATGCTTTGACTGCTGAATGATGCTTTTGGTACTACTAATACTCCAGTAATGATATTTCCTATAGTTCTGTTACTCCAGAATGCTTTTGGCATTGCTGCTACATGCTTCAACAGTAAATGTTACCAGTCTTGAGTAAATGTCATAACTGACTGCTGCTCGATATTTAGGTAGTACTGTTGCTTCAGTAATGATGCTTCAGGTAGTACTGTTACTTTAATAACCCGAGGAACTTAATACCTGCTGCATGATGCTTTTGACATTAATACAGATACTGCCATTAATATAGGTATTTGTTTGGAACTGGCTACATTTAACTTGGATATTCAGTGCCCTTGTGGAGGCCCCCTTTCTACCTGGAGATTGATATTAGGCCCTACCTTTCTACTAAACCAGTAGTATGCCAATCACTGTAAGCCTAGCTGATAGTGCCATACAGGAATTCTTATATTTCAGAAGATGATGGTAGGCGGTAGAGTTCATTTGGGAGATAAAGATAAAATATTATTAGCTTGGATTATGTTAGAAAAAAGTGAGACATGGAGAAAACATGACCAAAGCACAGAGAAGGTTGTGGGGATTGAGCTGCAATAGTGTTTAGTTTCACATAATTGGAGATTTATAGTTTGTGATTCCTGTGATGAACTTTTGAGATCCTATCCATGTGTCTAATTGAAATGTTGGTGCTGCTGGGTTTTGCACTGCCTACTATGTTGGAAAAAACTTGTTCCATAGGCATGGGATGAGCTGCAAGCTGAATTTATATCTGAATTGGAAGTTGTTGATATTTTGGCATAGCATTAGGGCTTTGGAAAGGATATTAACTTAAGGATTTTCAGTGAAAAGTAATTCACACAGCAAAGTTTGCAATTCCTTAGAAGACAAGGAACAGATCACCTCATGGGAATCTATAGGTCACAGAAAACAAAGACAAGTTTTTTAGTTGCTGGAATGGTGTTTAATTCTTGTATTGTACTGGTTATAAAATGTCAAGGCCCTTTTAGATGGGAGGGTTGTTTAGTGCTATACATACCAAATGAGTGATGAGGAGAGGAAGACAGAGTCAAGGAGACTTAAGATGGGTAGCTATCTGGATTCAAACTCACGACAGATGACATGAGAGACGTACGAAGATTTTCAGATAGTATTGGATATACGTCCATTTATGGACAGCTTATTATGTATGCAGGTTCCTAAATCCCATGTCACTGTATCAGTCTTAAGGTGGATAATTCCATTTCTGTGATGCTGTGGAAGAATGCTAGTTTTACCAAGGCTGACTGTACTACATATGTTTGCATTTAGAGTGTTATAGTGATTAGACCATCAGTTATCGCTAAATGCAGTAGTGTATACAGTTCTCCAAGATGGTTTCCTGTTGTATCGAAATCCAAGATTGCTTCCTGTTTGTGTATGTTGGGGATATAGAAGAATGCACCTGGGGAAGGCCAGCAGTATTTACTAATCCTATAATGCTTCTCCAATACACCCAAAAGAGCAAGACTGATAAAGATGGGATCTCCATTATTTTTAAAATGGATAGAGATCATACTAGCTAACTGAGGTGTAGACGTTGGATACTGAGACATAAGCTAAATATATTTTTCATTTGCCTGTTATGTCCTGCAGCATAGCTATTTTGTCAGTGTTTCTTCAAGCCTGCAGTATTACTCATTAAGTGGCTACCACCTCTTCCAGCTTGTGAGTGTCCAGTGTATGATTGTGTGCATGTGTGTGTGTGTGTGTGCGTGTGTGTGTGTGTGAGGGGTATGGTTGTGTGTGTGCTGGTGTGGGTGTGGGTGTGGGGTGTATGTTTTTGTGTGTATGTATGTATGTATGTATTCCTTTTCATTTGCTTCAGTAGAACCAAAGGAAGATGGGCTACTTGTTAGTAATATATCCTGAATCCTCCAAGTTTAGACGACAGAGTGAACCTTCCTGGAGATCCACCTACACTAATCAAATGTTTTTCTATTATTTCCAGAAATAGTAATGTCAGGTAGGTCTCAACATTTGAACATCTCTGCAGAATTTCATTTGTTTTTGTTCAAAGCCAAAAATCAGCGCATTAAGAAGTTGAATATAGAGTGCATCCGTAAAATGGTTCCTCAGTCTTTTGCTGCAGAGTTAGTTATATTGCCAACTAAATCCTTCTTTTGTCACCTACCTTCTGCTTATTCTTCCTGTAAAAAAGGTATTGATACCTTTTTGGCCACTAGGGGGCAGACCATTGGCAGCCAGTAGTAGCTCTCCTCGATCTTGGATGTTGGGAGTCACTCCTGACTCCCTCTCCTCCGGGCTATCTGAAACCGTCCCATTGCCCGAGAGGAGTCTGAGTTGTCCCAGTGTAGCAGCATACTCACTACCATAGGGATGCTATTTATTTAAATGTCTTACTTTGACCCCTCCCCCAGGCTATCTGAAACCGTCCCATTGCCTGAGGAGTCTGAGTTGTCCCAATGTAGCATGATACTCACTACCATAGGGATGTTATTTATTTAAATGTCTTATTTATTTCCCCGAAATTCTGAAATACAATGATGCAAGGCTGTCTGTCTGTGCATGCCCCATCATGAGGTGCATGCCCCCATGTCATCATCTAGATGCCATACCTGCTTATAACCCCTCTCACTGGGATAGTTGAGGCGATAAAATGCAGCTGCCCTTCCTATCCCCTCAAGTTGGATAGTCAAGTGCTGGGCTCACTAGGTAAAAGTAGGTTGTGAGGGTCACAGTCAGGTCTCCCTCTCACAGTGGCCTGTGTGTGTGGGGAAGTTCAGGTCACAGTCAGGGCTACTTCCCTCTGCGGCACGTAGGCCACTACTGATGCTTTTTGAGCATCCAGTCTCCTCTGTGTGACATGCCTCCCTTGCTCATTGTCCCCGCCTGCTCTCCATGACATCTTTCTCCTCCTCATCCTTCCGGTCCTCTTTGATTAGCCATGCCTTTCCCATTCTTCCCCTTCACCTCTCATTGCTATCATAATGGGGTCCCTGCTTTGGGGAGTGGGGGCCTTTCTTACATTACTTCATTGTTGCCCAGATCAGAGTTGCCTTTTTATTCACTTTATTCCTGTTTATGTTGTATGTCTGTTAACTGCTTTGTGCATCTTTTCCCCCTTTGCCCACCATGAATGTGCTTCCTGCTTTCCTCTTTGCCCATGGCTCCACTGCAGCCAATTTACTGGACCTTTTTATTATACAGCCAGTGTGTAGTGTCCTGCTGGGGGCTCAGCCCCCTTATCATGCTTCATCCCTTACCTCATTCCATTTCATTTCATTCTATATATTTCTTGGTCTGCCTAATTCCACCCCCCCCCCAAAAAAAAATACAGACCTAATACTGGCATTTAGAAGTTGTGTAGCTGAAACCCTGCTTTGTTCTTAAGGACGGTCATTTGTATATATCCCATGGGTCTCCACTACAGAAGGTTTAAGGTAATACACAGTGAAGACTATCTGTGATGGATTTTTCTTGTACTTTTTACTAAATGGTTTGTCTGTGTGACTTTTTACCCTTTGGTTTGTTAGAGACATCAGGCTTGTTTATAAGCTCTGTGTTCCTAAAGTACGGCTAAAGAATCCATTCATGCTGTACTGATGAACACAGAAAAAGGGTGAAACATGCATGTTTGCAACTAATGGGGTTAGACTTTATTGGCCTGAATATACCAGTAAAGACTTAAAAAAAGTTGTGAGCATTCAGAAGCCATGTAGCTAAAACACTGGCATGTTGTTAAGGTGTTACTTGTTTTTTAAAGTTGTTTCAGGTTTCAACTTTGTTACTTTAGAAGTTAACTTGTGACTGTTTCTGCCATTTCTCACTAAGCTAATCAGAGGAAGGGCTCTGAGATAACTAATCTGTGATATATAACATTAAGTATCCTGTTTTTTTGCTTATTTTTGAGTTATTTATAGCACTTTTATTTTACTCACTGTGTGTGAGGTATTAAGTAGAATTTTCTACAATTGTTAAGCACATACCTGTCAAGTGTACCTCATTATGAGAAACGTACCTCATTTGGGGGTCTTAAAAAGTTTATGTTCCTCAAAGCTCCACATTGAAAGAGTCTGTCACACATTCAATGTTAGGAATTTTTTTTAAGTGAAATCCATGGTAAATAGAAATTAATCATATTAATTCATTAAATGATCTTCTTTATAAGTAAAACCAGCATATTTTAACCATCCCATGACCTTCCTAGTTGAAGTTGTTAGTAAGCCATTAGTATGTGTTCCACATTTTGTCCATTTGTTCCACATTATGAAGGCGAGTGTTCCTCCTTTTGGAGATGGAAGGTTGAGAGCTATGGTTAAGCATATGGTTGGGTTTGTTTGTTCTGATTTTTGTTTCCCACCCTCCCTCTTGGTATTTTGTTTTTATACTTGGTGGCTTTGCAGTTGCCTGCCCCCTACTGTAAATTTGATCTGGGACACTCATCCCAGTCTAGTGTCATTACCTCATTCTACCTAATCCAGGGAGAACATTTGAGAAGGCCAACCCAGTTAGCTTCTGCTCCTCCTTTCCCCTTTCCACTTTACAAAAAAATATATTTTCTAAGCTCGTTTCCTGCCTTTTCTATAAATTGTCTAGTCCAGATACAGATTTGCTGTATCCAGGACTGTTTGTAAGCTTCTGAGCCCCCCAAGCCTTTCTGTGTTGGAGGGAAGCCTTTTAGCTTAATTTTGTTTCTTAGAACTAGCCAGTTTTTTAGTTTCAGCACTCGTCTGTTTCTTTGAGCTCAGCACTTATTCAGAACTAGTTGTAAGCAATAAATAAGCTACAAATTACTACAGCACTCAACTTTCCTCACTTGTCTAGAGGAAAACAGTTTTAGTACTTAATAAATAAGCACGTATCCAGGCATGCCTAAGGGTCAGCTCCCGGTGTTTTCTCCTGTCTACCTGATGAATCTGGGCATCTTGGGGCAATGCAGCAATTGCCTCATGTACACAGACAACCCTCTCCTCCTACCACCCAACACTACAACCTGTGAGAGATGCACTTATATAACCAAACTGGAAGCAAAGCTCTCTTCACCCAAGACTGGACTAGACAGTCAAGAGGAGAAGGTAAACACTTGCACCACACCACACTCATCACATAGTCCCTCAAAACCTACACCACCAAAACACACACATAGAAACACAAAACACACACCTACATTCACGGAGGCTCTCAAAAAAAATCTACCCAAGCAACAGGGACCTCCAAAGCAGAAACGCAAGTAACCTCCACCCCTCAACACAACCCAAATGACAAATAGCCCACAAACTCAGTGCGCCACTCAACCACAGCCCATAAGGCATAACAATGTACCCAACACTCTAGTCATTGGTGACTCTATAGTCAGGCACACTGATGTTCCACTCACCAGGCTAAATAAGGAGAAAGTTATTATCAGCTGCCTGTCAGGTGCCAGGATCCGCTACATAACGAATGCACTCAGGTCACTCCACAGCAAGTACAAATATGACTCTGTCATTGTCCATGTTGGTGTAAATGACCTGAGACGTACCTCCGTGGACTACATGAAAAGAGACATGGAGGAGCTTTCTGATATTGTAGCCCAGGCAGGTATGACCCTAGCCCTGAGTAGCATTCTGCCACCACTCAGAATGATACCACAGTACAAGGAAAAAATGATTGACTTCAACAATTGGCTAAGTTTCTGGTGTCATTCTAAGGGGATCCAGTATCTGTCTGCCTGGGATGACATGATTGACAAACCACGATGCTTTGCCAGAGATGGCTTGCACCTGTCACCCTTGGGATTCCTGATACTGGCTAAGGCTCTTGCCACCCCTGTAGTGCCTTTTTTAGGCAAGATTCAAATGACAAATTCACCACCATAACAGGTACAAGCAAGCAAAATCTGAGGGTAATGCTACTTAATGCTAGAAGTCTAAACTTCAAAATGCACTCACTCGAGGCACTCCTTAAAATGGAGAACATCGACATCTGTGCAGTGACAGAGACCTTGTTTAAGGCTCCAGAGAGCACCCCTGCATTATCAGGCTATAATTCATACCACACCTTTCGGCCACCTAACCTGGATCGAAGCACTAAAGGTGGGGGCGTGTCCATATTCATTAAGGATAGCCACACCTCCAAGCTAGTTGCTCAACATAATGCATCTGAAATTATCCAAGTGCAACTAACTCTGGGCAAGACCACAATGCAAATTGTAGCTTGCTACAGATCCCCCACCATGCCCCAGGATTCCCACTCCTCATTTCTTAATACACTGGAAAATATTAGGGTACAACCTAACACCCTAATAATGGGCGATTTCAACTACCCCACCATTAACTGGGAAAACT